>NW_027104651.1:355969-378132 GCF_000696795.3 Halyomorpha halys | reverse complement strand
AATTTATTCCTTTTTTTCTTTCCCTTCCATTTCACAATTTTTATTTCATTTGATCGACAAATTCACTCTCTCGAATTCCCCTATATAACAAATATTAAAAATATAAAAATAATAAAGTAATAAATAAAACAACAAACAAGGTATGCATGCCATCCCTCTTCCGGATAACTCTCTTATTCATTAATTTCCATGCATGTGGTGGTGAATGATTCCCAGGGAGTAGAGTATTATATTCTCTGTTTTATTTATTTAAATGTATTTAATTCTAATATGATTTTTTCGCATCAGAAATGCACGTATGTTGTGGCTAAACCAACAAATTATTCCTATTTTCATCAAGCAATAATTTAGATAAATACATAAAATATATATTATGTACCATAATAAAGTAAAAATACAAAACTATAAGATATACAAAAAGGATAAAATAATTTAGAGATGATACAATGAAAGAGAAAATTAAAATACATATAATAGGAAAGGTGAATAGAGATGACCAGTTCTTTCCTTTCTTATATATAATTTTTTATTATTATTTTTTCTTCTGCTCAAAGCTCTGCATTTTAGTCGTGAAATTATTTATCCTCACAGAACAAAATCAATGCTATCTCATAATTTCACCTTGTTACTGTCCTAAAATTACAGTTTATTCATTATTATATAAAAAACCTCTTTTTCGGAGTATTATCTCTATATTATATTATTATAGCTTAGAATATTTAATCCTTTTTTTATACATTATAGTTTTTTATTTTTAACTTATTATAATAAACCATATATTTTACATAATTATTTCGTATGTATTAATTTATATTATTGCTTGTTGCTTACTTAAATTTCTGGTTAGTGTAATACCTTACTATTCCTTTTTTTTTTTTGCCACAATAAGATTTCGTGATGAAATACTAATTTTACAGTATGCTGAACTAGGTAATTCATGGTATTAATGTATCAACTTCAATTTAAAACAATTCCTTAAAACGTGTTCATAATTATTTCCAATTAACGGACCTTGTCAAATTCAATTATATCAGAAGCCGTCTAAAAATAATAAAATCTATAAAACTAAAATCTGTGAAGTATCTTGCGTTCAGTACTTGAAAAGGAAGTATTGTTTCACGACTAATTGTTCTACAGAGAAGGGATCTGGTCAAGATTCACGCTCAACTCCAAGGTAGAAGACTACCATGATTGTGTCATCACTGAAGAGGATTCTCTGAATGTTGTACATTAGAATGAATTTTTGTAAAAGCTCCTTCATTCCTTTGTCCGAACCCACGGGCCGCGCTTCATTGCTGGAGGAGAGTACAATGCTGTGCACCAATGATGGGGATGCCGCACATCCAACTCCCGTGTTTCCACCTCCAACACCTATTCCATTCTCTCTCCCAAAAATCCGACTTATTGGCCTACATCCCTCAAAAAGCGTCCTGATCTCCTTAACATATTTATCACCTCCCAGATTTCTCCCTCCCAAGCCATTGTTGAATCCCTGGACGATCTTTTATCAGATCATAGTCTAGTTCTGTTTTTTTTACATTAAGCCCTCCACCCCTTCATTGATTACAGGAAGAGTTGACTGGAACAAATTTAAATGTGACCTGGAAACTAAACTAAACTTAAACAGTCGACTGAAGACAAAACAAGACATTGACGAAGCTATTGAAAAACTCACATCAACAATAAGAACAAGCATAATTGACAATACTTCGACTAATAGAATTAATAACAATAAGCAAAATAACCTACCACAGCATATTCGTATCTAAACGCAGAGCAAGATCGAAGTGGCACAGGACCAGATTTCCAACTGACAAAACATATTACACCACATTGACTAAGAAACTTAAAGTATAAATTAGAAAATACAAAATTAAAAATTTAATTAACTTTACAGAGAATTTTACAACTACTGACAAATCATTATGGCGGACGACTAAATTGTTGCTGAATTTTAAAGACTTAAACTATCCTCTTCTCACCGAATCCCAAACCTAGACAAGAACTGACGAAGAAAAATCGCAAATAATCGGACAACGCCATTCTAAAACCTTTATTCCGCATCCTAATATCCTTAACCCAATTCATCTTGAATGTATTGAAGCAGAACTAAATATCCCACTCCAAATGACCCTTCCACCTAAAGGATTTCATCCATCAGAAATATCCAGTATCACTCAGAGATTACCTAACCGCAAAGCTCCTGGATATGACCTAATAACATCCCATATCCTAAAACTTCTTCCAAGAAAAGCCATACTATTCCTCACCTACATATATAACGCCGTTCTCCGTTCCACATATTTCCCTGACCCATGGAAATTATCTATAGTCAAAATGATACCCAAACCACATAAGCTAGCAGAATACCCATCCTCCTACCGCCCTATCTCTCTATTACCTATCATGGGCAAAATCCTCGAAAAACTCATTTTGAAACGCTTATACACTATCCTTGATTCCAACTATATAATACTCTCACTCCACTATCCAGCAATGTTATCGTGTGGTGGACGTTGTCTCGTCTTCTTTAGAGCGCGGAATGTACTGCGTGGGAGTCTCTTTCGATGTAGAACAGGCTTTTGATCGAGTCTGGCACCCGGGACTGCTTTACAAACTCCGTAAATTCCTACCTCCTACATACTTTCTCATTATTCGTTCCTTTCTCACTGACAGATTGTTTAAAGTAAACCGCAATGGTTCCTATTCATCCCTCTCCTTTCAGTCCGCTGGTGTTTCTCAGAGTAGTATCCTCGGTCCCATCCTCTAAACAATCTATACAGCAGACATCCCAAACCACGTATGCCAATGACACATGTATGCTCGCTGTTAATAATAATCCTTTAATTGCATCCCAAACTCTTCAATCCCATATCACAGCCCTAGAAGAATGGCGTCGTATTTGGAGGATTAAAATAAATTCCAACAAATCCCATCAAATTACTTTTACCCTACGTCGTAAACCTACAGACTGCCCTACAGTATACTTGAATAATGTTGCCCTTACTCCTTTTGAACAGATACGCTACCTTGGACTACATCTGGACAAACGACTAACCTGGAATCCTCACACAAGACTGAAAAGACAGGAAACTGCACGTCGATTTCGACTATTACAGCACTTACTAGACAAACGGATTCCAATTCATTACAAAAGACTGATTTACATGACAATTATAAGGCCTATCTGGACATACGGCGTTGAGCTTTGGGACTCCACTAACCCTTCGAATTCCTCTCATATCCAATCGTTACAATCCAAAATCCTTCGTCAAATCCTAAATGCTCCTTACTTTGTCACAAATAAAATCATCCACAAAGACTTTAATGTTCCATTTGTAAACGATCTAGCCCGAACCAGACATAACCGATAACTCCCTAACCACTGAAACCCATTAGTTTCTAATCTTACTTCCTCTTTTATTCCGAACAATCCTCCGAGGCGTCTGAAAAGAAGATGGCCTCGAGACCTTACATTATAAAAATGTTTTTAGAATGCTACCAATAGGTAGTTTCTCAACATGCGTGTACCTCAAATTTACTTGATGTATTTTATGTACAGTTGTAAATATCAATAAATATTTTTTTTTAAAAACCCAAGGTTTTTGAGCTATATGTAAGGGCGTGCCCAGGATAAAAACTTGGGGAAGGGGGGATGTTCGTTCAGGTTGTGACATTTCAGCACGGAAAAGGCGAATGAAAGCAAAATCTTAAGACAATTATATATAGGTTAAGTATTTTATTAGTTATCACAATTATTAGCTTAAGAAAAAAAATCATTTTTATTAAATTAATTTTTTTTTTACTTCTGTATCGGCCCCTCTCCTGCCCCTCCCTGGGTACGCCTGGTATCGATGGTTCCCAACTGGTGGTCCGGGGACCATAAACCGACTGTAAAAACCGTGGGTTGGGTCCCGGAATGTTTAAGCTACGCACATTTTTGTGAAGATTTATTGTTGGAACTGTTTTCTAAATTATCTTTCATGATTGATGAATACGAGCTAAAAGGTTTTAACAGACTGATAAATAATTGCCTTTAAATAAACTTTTAAGCTATCGCTTTTCTAATCACCTCCGGGAAGGACTCCTTTGCTCCAATTCGGGAATGGGGGCCACACGTGTTTTAATTTCCGGCTTATTGGTCCGAAGACTATCACGGTCAAGCCAGGATCTAACAGAAAAAAACATTTACAGCTGTGGCGTAATTGTTTTTGAGCTTAAAGGTAGCCCGGTAGGTCAATAATATAGTGACTTATCCAATAAACTACTCCACCCCATTAGCATAATAGGGAACGAATGTAAAAAAATACTTTTTTTTCCCGTCCGTTCTACTTACTCTCCATGGAAGGTTAGAAGCTATCATCTAGTTTTATCTTAGATTATGAAAGAATTTTATTTCTGATTTTATATGAATTTTCGACGTTTGTAGGTTATCAAAAAAAAATTTTCATCATGTCAAAAGCTGTAATAATTAGTAACCATCTTTCAGATAATGCAAAAAACCAAACTTCCTCCAAAGGAGAAAACATTTTTAGATATTTTGTGATAATGACACGTTTTACTCTAATTTATATTTATATGTTTTAACAAAATGTTATATTTGTTAATTTCTTAAATTGATGTAGAGTAGGGTCAGAGATTAGCATTAAGAAAATTGCAAGGAACTATTTCCTATAAATATAGCTGAAGTTTAAGAAGTTATAGTTCTTCAAAATTTCTTGCTGAACTTCCCTCCGTCATGAATTATATGGTATCCTTATATCCTGAATATAAAAGTTTCAAATCTATTTTAACAGCAATGCCTCCCAAATGGAGATGAGATAATCAAATCTATTAACTGAACCTATTTCCAACAATTCACTCCATATGGTAAATCGATTCATTTGATTGATTCTATTTCTCCTATTCTTAAAATTGGTATCATTATTAAAAATAAACTTTTAATCTTGAAATAAAAAAATTCCCAAAAATTATTATTTTTAGGGAAAAACAACTGCTACACAAAATAATGTTAAGAAAATATTGTATTAAAAAAAACGGTTTCAATCTTTGTTAAAGTTCTTTACAAATTGTTCAGTAGTAAAATAAAAACTACTAAATGATTTACGTTAAAATCAACGTAAAAAACAAACTCTTGCTTAGCTTTGTTCAAAAAATACTAAATCCTTTCCTTAAAAACTATGGCCAATTATTTTTTGGCTATTCTGTGCTTTATATTGTAATAAAGATACCAAAATAACTATAGTTTTTTTTTTAAATAGACATATGTTTTTAGAAACTCCATTTTAGAGAACCGACAAACTCCAAGTAAATTGTGATTCATTCGTGAGAATTACTTTAAGAGAATCATTCTTTCAGAGGAGTCGATTCTTTTAATCGATTCTCGATTTACCTGCTCAATTCTCATTCCTATACAATTATGAACTCTGAGACAGGTTAAAACCTACAACATTAAACAATCTACAGTTACTCTCCCATCTAGATTTGTCCCTAGGGATTGGGCTGTAAACTGATCAATGATTATTCTACAATCCAGCATAATGAATTAACACCATATGAACAACAAAATAATTAATTATTTAATCGATTTTTACACTAAACAGATTTAATGAAAAAAAAGAAAAAAAAGGAACCATTCAATAGGTATTGTTATTTCATAAATACTTTATTTACATATTCACGAAATTCGAATGTGAAGTTGGCGTCACAATACGTGTTTTATTTCTTTTTAAGGCAACAACATACAAAACATGATTTCAATGTGGTTTAAAATGAACCATACAATGATTTTTTTTTTTTGGTACTGTGGGTCGGTTCGTCGCTGATAACATCCCTTGTTATTCTTTTTATATCAATGGAATTTTATAAGGCTGCAATATCAATTATATTGAGTGGAAAAGGTAATACTATTCCGTACAGTTGGATTTTATATTTGACTCTTTTAGGAATATTTTTTTCTTCCCTTCAGTTATATAAACCACGTTTTTGGCTCTTAGGAAAACATCTTTAAATCATGTACAATTAAATTAAAACAGATTATTGGTAGTTTCTTCAGTTATTAAAATACTTATCTTTTGAAGAAGTTTGGTAAAGAAATATCAGCCTGGAGAAATAAGACAGAGAAAGAAAAAAGTTGAGATTTTCCGAAACTCTAGTCTGAGACCGGAATGAAAGCTTACTTGACAGGAAATAATAAAACATCTTAATAACTTTCAGGTTGATGAAGGGTCCTGTCGTTGAGTGTAAAAATAAAAGAAGGCAATGGAAATGAGAGGAATAAAAATAACTAAAAGGAGATGGAGAAAAAAAGTCGAGATTTTCTTTTGGGAAAGTCGAGAGGAGATTAGCTTCGACGGCGAAGTTAGGTTATTTAAGTTTTTTAGTTCAAACTGAACTAGACTTAATCAAAGTTGTTCGATCAACAGTTATATGATATCAAAAACATTGTATTAACAACGAACCACTGGGAAATAACTATGAGCGATATAAACAAGTAGGTAAAGAAACTCATATTACGTCTGGAAAAAACAAAACTAATTATCTTAAAATTTCAATAGTTATGGCGGTCTATGTCACGCCCGAGGTGGTTTGGATCGACTTGACAGAAGGAATAGCCCAAGAGACCAAGATGAAAGGCAAAGAAGATATTTTACGGTAATTTCTTATTACTGTAATGATAACTAAGGATCAAAACTAGAGGGAGGCAAGCCATAGTCAATCAAGGGGGCAACCATAGCCAATCAGGTTGTGACATTTCACCACGAAAAAGAGAATGACACCAAAATTATAAATAATTGTAGTACTGCTTTTTAGTACAAATTAATATTTGGCCTCTTCTACTTCCGCCCACCAGTCTCAAAATTATGCTTGTTTCTGAAATATGAGTTCAAATAGAGCTCTTTAGGTACAATAGTTCTCGAGATACAATTTTCAAAAAGCAAATTTTTTTTTTCTGAATACCAATATTTTGAGAATTAATTTAGGTGAATATCATGTAAACTGCTACTCATACGAAGATGAATTACATTATATTATATTCAACTAGCTTTGATTTGATTGCTAATAGGCATCTGTACATCTAATAGTCCTTGAAATATAGTTTTTCATAAATCAAAAGGTTTTAGCGATCAACGAGAAATCAATATTTTGTGAATTTTATTTGGAGGGAAATCATGGAAACTGCTTCTCCTACTCCTGCTACTGCTTCTCAATGGAGAACTAATAGACGTCGTACGCTTGTAACAGCTTTCAAGATATTTTCCAAAATACTGATTTCTCGTTGATCGCAAAAAACTATTGTTTTTTGAAAGACTATATCTCTAGAAATATTATACGTACAGATGTCTATTAGCAACCAAATTAAAGCTAGTTTAATATACTATAATGTAGTCGATATCTTTCATCTGCATGGAAGCAGCAGGTTCCATGATATTCGTCTAAGTTAATTCTTAAAATATTGGTTTTTCCTTATTTGGAAACAAATTTTGATTTTTGCAAAATTATTTCTGGAGAACTATTCTATGGAGAACGAGCGTAAAGTATTTGAATCATATTTTAGTTTCTAAAATATGATATTTTAGAAACTAGAGCACGATTTCGGGCCTGGTCTGGTGGAAGTATAAGAGGTGAAGTCGATGAAGAGAGAGCTAAAGGTATAACCGTGTGCCTCTGGTGATTTCAGATAGTCCACTCTCCCCTTTTTGTAAAAATACGTTGTTTTTTTTAATAACTGTATCTGGAGAACTGTTGAACATAAATAGCTCTATTAAGGCTCAAGGTTGGGACTTTACTCAACTAATGGTGTTCAATTAGGTTTTTTTAGTGCTGAAGGTAATTTTGAAGATATGAAGCTCCAAATGAAGAATTAATAGCCGCCTTTTTTTATTATCAACTATAGTTGGCAGACTCATACATTTTGACAATGAACATATCAAATACAAAGTTTTTTCATCTCAATTTTTGATCACTCTAATAATAACTATTCACAATTAAGATTTAAAATTGATAACTCCTATGTTTCATTAAAGTAATGAAAAATTGGGCTGAAATAACTTATTTTTCCCCCACTCTTAGACTAGACAGGACCATTGCGTGATGAGTCATGCATTGTGTGACCTGAAAAAAAATTAAGTAACTTCTGCAAAGCTCTAACTTCAAGCTTAAGAATTTTCTGAATTCCAGGCGAATAAACAACTGCAGCCTTATGAAGCAATAACTTCAATTGATCCAATCTCATCCAATTTGAAGGGGTGTGTTTTCCACTTAATAAAATTCAATTTGTTTTCCTAAGTTTCAGGAAATGTGTCTTTGGTTCTTGGAATTAATTAGGAATCTCCTATTTCAATGGTAACTGAGAATTTCAAACTAGTTGGTTGTAGCTCAAACATCATGGAGAATCTACTTCCAAAGTAAAAAGAACAAAAAATACATAGAATACTAAGGAATTCACATCTAAAGAGTTGTCAAGCCTAGTTTTGGTACAACAGTATAACCCAAAACAAATTAAAATTGGAAAGGGGATAATTAATTGGTGATGATATGAACGGTATTCTTCTACTTTAGAAGCTTCATAAACAATTCCTTAGCACAATCCCTATCCAGCCACAGCCATCCTTAGAATTCTACACTTAGGTTGAAATGGTAGTGGCTCCGATTCCATTCGAGTTTGGCAATGACCAGCTTCTCCACTCAGGTCTTGAGGGAAAGAGGCTTTACCAATCTTACTCAATTTTCACTGGCTTTTGATACCAGGGACCTTACTGGGAGAGATGTGCTGGAATCTCTTGGCATCCTATTTTTCCTTCCACCTGAGGGAGGCAAAGGTTGGTTTAGAGTTTCCAAGGCTGACAATAGATATTATATATAGATATGAATGCCTGTTAAGATGGAATTATTTCATTTTTATTTTCTTTACTCTATTAACTATCATTTGTGATTAATTAGTATTATTATTTTTATATTGATTTACTTATTTTTACAGATGAAATACTTATTTATTAATATAATTACCATTATTGTCATCTCTCTATTTTATTTACTACATTTTTTTTTCATTACTTTGAATAAACACTTATAGCTCTAACACTTATTACCCTTAATTGTGGCAGCTTGTATTATTATTATTCAAAAAATTAAATAAGACGGACCAGCCAGAAAGAAGGTCTATAACCTCAACCTCCAAGTAAACAAATTATTCTCAATACTAGATAAATCAGGTTCTTCAAGTAAATTATATCTTATATTAACTAAGGTGAGGTTTCTCAGACCATTTTGTACATCATGAACCATAACTCACTTGTTGAACACTTTAATGTAGAAAAAGATTGATCATTCCTGCGATTAGTTATCATTAAAGATGTATTAATTCATAAGATTATTTATACATTTGGATAACACAATTCTAATGATTTTTCCAATAAATTTCAGTTTATGAAACACCGATTTAACAGGTTTAGGTAAAGAAAACAATTTTTTTTATTTAAGCCTAAAAAGGTATCGTTGTTGAATTAAAAACATGTAAAACTGTCAAACATATTTCTTTCTGCATTATGTTGAAATCCAGTTGTTTTTTAATTGATTTACAACTTTACATATAATAATTTTTCCTGCAGTACGTCAATAGGTAAAAAATGTATTATACTATCTACAAAATTGGCATGATGAAATAAAATAAAGAAGGTTTTATTATAATAAGTATCCACTACATTGCAAAATTAAAAATTATTTGCACTAAAGTCAAAACAGTTTTGGTAATACCATTTATTAACTTACCATTCATTAATTTATGCCCATATTAACTGAAAATTTGATTCATTAAGTCTTCGATAGATCTTAATGCCTAAAGAAAAATATAATCTTTTCAACATCTAATATAATACTATAGACATCAAAATCCAGTTGTATTCAGAATTGTTTATTTTCCATGTAATGGACAATAGAAACATGTAATTTAAATATTATTATGAAACTTCTTGTTAAATGAGAAAAAATATTTTAAACCCTGATTTGTAAAAATTGTTACAAGGAATATTATATTAAAGAAACTAACCTTGCACTGAAGATGGTTGCGAGAGCTAAGAAACACCCATCGGCAACTTGTGGTTTAGCAGTGTAACATCGATCAACCACCCAGTCGAGCAATGAGCCAATATCAGAATTGCATTCAAGAAGAAGGACCACCATTTCACAAGCTAATTTGTACACCTGTTATTAGAAATAAAAGAAATATTATTAATTCCAACTCAAACAAACTGAAATATGGAGTTCACAAAATGGTTCAAAATTAACTGAATGAGATGTCGAAATATTCATTTCATGAACCAAATTTCTCAGCTATTACTTTAATACCGCATAATCTTACCAGAAGTAACAGGAAAGGCTTGATTGGTTACAAGATATAAAAAATTTAAAAGGGCTCTTTTCATAGCCTTTTGCTCAACCAAGGTGCAGGATTTAACAAATTCTACCATAGGATCCTGTCAGTCTTTCATTAAATCACCTTTCTAATCAACATAAACCAATGCTACTAATGTTTGACTTTCATAGCTTTTTCTGCAATTACTGCATATATAAATTCATGTGCCGAACAACACATAAATAAATCTGTTGTACAGCATCTTAAAAGAGGAAAGCACAAAAATTCAATCAATGTGATTGATGATGAATACTTATGAGTAAAATGTCTAGATATAAGACAGCCTAGAGAATTCAAGAATGATTTAAACAAAGCATGTAGTGGATAAATTCAAAAGGTCTAAAATGATTATCCACACATTTTTTTTAAAGAAAAATATCAAAAACCTTAATAATCCATACATTAGATACATGTTTAATATGTTTGAATGTGTCATCATAAAAAAATGTTCCATTGATCTCCCCTAGAAGGAGTACAAGATGGCAAATTTCTGAAGAAAAACTACCCAAAACTGTCGGTAGTAAAAATGTACCTCTCTGGACGAGGATCCTGAAGCCAGTAAAAGATTGACATAGTGAAGAAAAACAACTCTGAAATACAATGGGGTATAAGGAATACTGTAAACTATTGCAACATTCTATAGTAAATATACTACAAGAAATCTTTGAAGTAAAGATTGTTCCTCAGCTTCCAATTAAAAACTTTTGTTTATTTGTATAGATAGATGGAAATCTAAAAACTTACATGGAAAATTTTACTGAGGTTTGATATTAGTCGGAGTAGATAAGGGAAAATCTTTATTACATCTTTCCAGATGTATTTGTTGCCTAAAACAAAAGAATTCATTTTGTTTCAAGGGTTTTGCCAAATCTTTTCTATTAATAGCTTACCTGTGAGATAATTGTGAACACCATAAAAAGTTTAGAACAAATGGAGAAAGATGGAATGCTTGCAAGTCTCAGCATTATTAGAAGACTTATAAGTTTATACATAATAATTTTTTTATTCAGTTTACACAGAATAATTATTATAATTATAGATTATTATTATTATACAATTTATGTATAATTATTTTTTTGAGCCTTACCTTTGACCAATGTAAGGTTAGGTACTATTTTGGGTGATAACCAAGCAAAAGGAAAATTTAAAAAAAAATAATAAGAAAAGTAAATAAAATAATGAAATACATAAGTGTCTATCTAGTTCACACTGGAAAAATACTCATTATATCATACTAAAAATATTGGTAACAGAATAAGACCAATGAACCACCATCAAAAGATAGTGAAAATTCACTATTGGATTATAAAACAACTCAATGACAGTATTTTTTTTTTTTTATAAAAGGCATACTACCAACCTTAGGATCTTCTGATGCAAGTAAATGATCGATCCAAGGGTACAGTGAACCTTCTTCAGCCAAAGCATGTGGATCAAAGCAGGGGCCACAGCATAGCACTGCCGACATGGCTTGAAGTGCTTGGAATTGTAATTGGGTAGGAGGTCCATTTCCAGCCTCTCCAGGTCTTCCGAGAGGTCCAGCCCACATCATGAACAGATTAAATAAGCTTCTTCTCAATTCTCTTTTAAGCAAACTTTGATGGCTCTCCACTGGAAAAATAAAATCAGGTGTAATTTGAATAATTTTGAATTCTGAGGGGAAAAAAATAATTGGTGTTCACACAAGAATACATTTTAAAAATTAAATTAGATTAAAACACATTTAAAATTTTTTTTTCCTCTAATCTATAGAATCATTGCCACCTTAAACACTTTTTCTTTTAAATATGATAGAAAACAAAAGAAATACAAGCCAAGTGTACTCCTATTATATAGCCAAATATTTATAATAAAATATTAAATTCATGAATGTAATGTATCAGATAATATTTCAAGTATTTTAAGAAAATAGATAATACAAGAATTGTTTACAAAGGTATTAAATGTACTTATATTTTCCTTCTAAAGGGTTAAAGCTATGATTTTCAACATACCATTAAAAAAGTTACTGATGTCTAAAATAACAATGAAATATAACAATTAAAGAAATAAAATAGTCTTTTATTGTTCTTTAAACATTTTGAAATATATAAGTTCACTAGTTCACACTGCAAAAATTATAACTAGGTCATATTAAAAAATATTAATAACAGTATGTTATTAACATATATTGTATTATGTTATAATTATGGTGTTCGGGCAAAATGTATGTGCAAGCTAAAAATACACTTACATGGGAAGCTTTTCAGCATATGTCGAATAAAATTACAAAAATGAAGTTTTATATCTGTCAGTGAATCTTTATCAGGCTCCATTTCAAGACAAAGTCTTGCACCATCAATATACTCAACAATAGTAGGATGGAGAGACTGAGAATCTCTTTCTAGCACACAAGAACTGCAAAATTTAATTTTTAGCACATAAATAAACATAACTAATACAATGAAAATAATAGAACATTACAAAAAAAAATATATAAACAAAATAAAAAATATCAGTTAAAAGCAGATATAGGATCCACTGAATTTTAGTTTTTAACATAAATAACTATCACAATAATAATTATACTTAAAGCATTCATCTATAAAAACAAAATAAATTTCAAAACGATAAAACTGACCTGATTCCAAACGTTCCATACTGTGCGATAAGTTCAAAAACTCTAACAAGATGTAGTCTAAGAGCGTCTCTCCTTTTTCTTCTTCTGACATTTTCTTGTTTTCTATCAACTGCTTCGCGAATAGATATGACCAATTCTTCCATTAGATCTCTGTTTAAAGCATGGAAATTTATTTTAGAAATAAAACAAAACAGAAATTATCCATTGCTAATAATAAAAAAAAGCTTACTTCAACGCTTCACTGTTGACTTTTGCTAAAGCAAATACTGCTGCATCCCTCATGTCAGATACTTCACAACGCAGGAGCGGAATCAACAGTTTATAGAGACCTGAAGGTGTAACATTAGCACCTTTATCATTTCTTTCTGTTGTTAAACTGTCAGGAGATGAGCTAAAGAAAACAAATTAATGTAATAAATCTATCCTATGATATGTATAAATTATTAAAACTAGATTTCCTTAAAAATATTTATTAAAAATCTATGAAATGCAAACAAGCTGCTATTAGAAGAAACCATTCAACATCTAATCATACAAGTATGATCAATGACAAAACTGAAATATCTAGGCTCCTATCATATGCTTTCCAATATATAACTTATTCTCACAAGAAAATTACTCACTAGTCATGATAAACAATAAATTAACATATAATAAGAAAAAGACAACTACTCGAAACATAGAGCTTAAAATATTTTCCCTTAAGAAAATTTTATCATTCATCTATGTAAATTACTTTTTAAAATGGGCACCTCAAAGAATAGATGTTTTAATAATGGTTTTACTTTAAATACAGTAAATAAAAACAATATTTTTACTTCATTGTCAACAGTAATTTCTATTTAAAAATTTATTGCAAGAGTTTTAGGATTCTAATGTTTGCATAAACTTAAATAAAACCTGTAAAAATAGGGCAATATGTGTAACTAAGTATTAACAACTTTTATTTATTCACAGTTTTTCACAAGTAAATAAATTTCGAGCAAATTTTTTAATAGTATAGTGCCGATTAATCTCTTGTACATATAAGAACAACTACACCTTCATTCCTGTCCTGTGGTATGGTCTCCATTTTTAATATCCAGAATTTTCAAATTTGAACAACAAAATAATTTATTTTTTCAATAACTTGCTTAATGCTCCTCTGAACACATCTGCAGTAATTCATCACTGACAAGAGACATTTCTTTCCACTTATCCACTATCTCCATTTTCAATTCAACAACCTTCCTATTCTTGACACTAATGATTTCACAAGAGAAATGTTTCCTAGGAATTTTATAACAGCCTGAAATTTATTATTATGATTGAATTGGAAGTTATGTAAATGCATAAACATTCATAGCCACGATTCTATTAAAAACATCAGGTATTGTCTTCAAAAATATTTAATAATTTGATGAAAGTGTAATGCTGAAGTAGTATACACAGATGTGGATGGAGATAGATGGAGTACTGCTGGGATATGGCACATGGAGCTGTGCTCTTCGGCCAGAGTACTACTTGAGAAGTATTGCATGACCTCCCTTTTTGGCAGCTGACAACAAACATACGTTGAGACAGTTTGACAAGGAGCAGATAGTGTTTTTAGATCACTTAACAAGTGGATATGTTATGACTTCAGTCCATAGAAGCTGGAGTGGCCTCAGATGGCTTGCTCTGACTTTCATCTACTATCAAAATCTTCAACTTTATCATATAGCTGTAAATTCAATACTCAGATATTTTTCAGCCAAGTTATTCATTCTATGATTGGCTTTTGAAGTGTATCTTTGTTTTCCTTTATCCTATAAAGTTGTCATTCGATTTTTTCTTGTTTTGAGTTGTTTTTGTCTATGATTCCTTTTGCTGTTTGTTTATGATTTTCTTCTACATATATTTATATACGCGTATATAAATATGTAAAAACATGTAGAAATAGAGTTGAAGAAGCCCTAAGAATTATTTAGGCAGTGTATAATTATGTGAGCTGTATGCATAGCTTCGTCGCCATCACCATGGTTCAACCTACAAGCCCTCCTTGGTATAGTCAAGGTGTTAATAATATAAATTTAATAAATTAATGATTTTCTACTGGAAGAGTTTCTAGAACTAATATGAAATTGGTGAATGACAAAATCTTCCTTATTTAAATATAATAGTTTATTTCACATAAAACGACATTTCGGGGTTATCTTCAGGTTGCTAAAAAACCAAATTCAACAAAATTTAAACATATGCTTTCAACATTACTACTATATCACATTATTCATTAAACTATTTACCTGATTAACTATTTTATATATAATGTATAATTAACTCCTTAATTTGTCATTACATACTAATATTGAAACATATAGTCAATTATCAAAAAACTTTCTATAATATCAACTATTATACATTTTTCAAGGAGAATAATTACATAATTAATTAATTAGAATAATTTGATAATTGACAATAATATGTTTCAATATTAGCATGTAATGACAAATTAAGGAGTTAACTATACATTATATATAAAATAGTTAATTAGGTAAATGGTTTAATGAATAATGTGATATAGTAGTAATGTTGTAAGCATATGTTTAAATTTTGTTGAATTTGGTTGCTAGAGCCTCAAGATGGGGGATAACCCCGAAATGTCATTGTATGTGAAACAAACTTATATTTAAATAAGGAAGATTGTGTCATTCACCAATTTTATATAAATTTAATGTTAAAAACAAAACAAATAATACTATGGAAAATTTTCAATAATTGCCACTCTACTTTATAGTACAAAGGAATGTATGTTTATTTTAAATGACAATAATGAGGAAAAATATTTGTTCGTATGACAACTAGGAAGTAAAAGTTGAATAATAAATATACCTAAACAAGTGTAAGGTACAATTATTTACTTGTTTAAAAACATAAAACCCTCGATGTGACAAAAGTTTTTAAATTTATATTTCACAATTATAATAAATATAATAACAAAGATATAGACATACTAAGCAAATTAAAATTAGGCAAAAAAATTGAAAAAATAGTATAAAGCATAGAAAACTGTTTCCAACAATTAGTACATGTAAATTTATTCCAAAATAGAAACACTAATAAACAAAAAAAATATCAAACAGGAATTGAGCTGTGAAAAAATAAAAAATTACCAATTCATAATTGTTTATAATAATCCGACAAAATATTAAGCTTTGTACAGTATCCTAAATAAAATAACTTTAATGATACATTATTTTTACCAGCATTAGGATGTTAAAAAAATAAATAAATACTTCACCATGCTTTAAAATATACTAATGATTATTTTACATCCTACACTTTGAGGCTTCCATTAATACTAAAAACTAATTTTTAGTGCAGATGCAACATTTTTCAACAAAGCTAACTAAAGTTTAACTAATAAAGTAAATATCTATAAGAGAATGATCATTATCATTGAACAAATTATTATAATCTAGTAAGCTATACCCAAGCATAAATCTATTCTATTCTATGAGCAACTGAAAATTAAAAAAATATAAATATCTGAATTACAAAAAAGAGAAAGAGAAGAAGGAAAAAATATATATCAAAGCAATGTCAAAGGAAAATTGTTACCTTTGAGTAAAAAAAATTGTTAGTTCCTTTCTCTTATGGAAAAAATGGCAATGCTCAGCTGTTAATAAGAAAAAATTCCTTTCTCAACTAAATAATATAATGATCAAGTCATCCTATACACCTCACCTGCTCCTTTTATGTCTTGTTTTAGAAGGTTGCGACGAGTAACAGTACAGGGACTTTGAGTCGTTGATATCGTCATCGGAGAGACTTTGAGATATTCTCGACCGGAAAATATTATCCTGTTGGCTTGATAAGAGGAAAATCCGTCTTAAAAAACACATTATTTCCATCTAAGTTAATCAAATCGGATCCAATAAGCCAAATTAAAAAAAAAACAAGGGTAGTAAGCGAACAAACACAAACTCGGTTCGGGTGTGCCAAAGCTTAAAGGGTAAATAAAATAAAAATGGAGGACTTAAACAATTAAATAATGTCTACTAGGTCAGGGGATACCACCAAAATTTTTAATACTATAAAGAAAGTTACACTAAACCGAAAAATGCACTTGCCATGTAACTCGTTCAATGTCGATGAGTAAGCTAATTCTGTAATCATATGAAGCTATTCGAAATTCATATGCATTATTATATTATATTAGCTATATCATAAATATAATTTTATTAAATATGTTCAAATGCTTAATCTACAAGAAAGCAATCAAATCCTACTTTTAAAAACAATATCATGATTCCACAGTTCTAGCAATAGTTTTCTGAATAAATTTAATAATTTTCATGCTTCAGTCAAACGGGGAAAATTCTAAATTATTTACAGGATAAAGATTTACACATAATTTGAAGAAAAAAAAATACAAAGCACATCTAAAATTATGAAAGGGAAATAATAAAAGTCCATTACACAAATACCACTACTACCACATTTATTTCAATCAGACAGCAACATCACAACTAACACATTTGCAGAACCTTAACAAATAACCACAGAGAACACTTACTTAAAAACAAGTAATAGCATACAGATGACTGAAAGGAAAAATTAAAAAAACAAAAAAATAAAAAAATAAATAAATAAAGCAACAACCAAAAACATCAAAAAATGATCAAAACCAGGGTTGAATAGACTGAAAACAAAAATTAAAGCCAGGGAATATATTCAAACACAATAGGCAGTTAAAAATATTTATATAATTTAAAAATACAAGTACAATATACATATATATGTATTGTAAAAAAATTAAATCAAGTTCAAAGCAAGATAATATCGATTGCTTACTTCATACCGGTGCTAAGTACATTTCCACTAACTTTACGAAAAATACTATTAAAGGTTCTCTCTTTTAGGAAGACAACTTATCAATTAATTTTCCCATAAGAGAGAACCTTTAATTGTATTGTTTGTTAAGTTAGTGGAAATATGCTAAGCACTACTGTGAAGCAAGCCATCGATAAAAAGTAATCCTTTAAATGCTCAACTAAAATGAAAACTAATTCATTTTCAAATGGGACATTCTTTGATGTCCAATGGCTAAGTTAATATAGCTTAGAACCCTAGGAGAAACCTAGGACCTCTGAGGTGTTTATCTGGAATGGACTTCACTCAGCCTTCTTAAGATAGTGAACATTTATCTGGATAATACTTAGTCAAGCGAAGAAATTGCAATTAAGGTTCCAAGAAATTAATGGTGGACTAATATTAGTTGACTATCCTTCATACTTGTCTCAATTTTTCTGCTATAAATTATTGCTTCTGATGAAAAATATAATTGTAAATTAAAGAGATAAACCAATTGACCACCATTAATTTTTAAAAATCTTAATATACTGATAATATATAACTTTCCAGCTAATAATCAGGAATATATTTTTTAAAAGGAGAGCAGTTAAAGGATTACACAATTTAATATGACAATTCCTTTGTATTTTAAACATCATCATTTAAGGCATCACTATGAAAAATAAAACCATTTTTTAAATAATTTAAAAAAAATACTGGTTAAAGCTAAGGAAAAATCTTATAGCATTTTTTAGAAAAGCACCTTAAAGTTTTTGAATCTTATTTATATTTAATTAAAATTTGAATGTTTTTTTTTTTTTTTTTTTTTTTTTTTAACACAATGCTAGTTTTCAATAAGTTTCTGTTTTTGATATTAAGAAAAATCTGTCAAAACTTCAATATGCTCTTCTAAAAAATTAAAACCATACAATTTTTCCAACTACCAACCAAGTGTCAGATGAAAGAGTAGTTTTCATAAATAACAGTTAATTATGAAAAGTAAAATTTAATTTAAGGATTTGTTACAGTTTGTATCTTTAAATTTTTTTAAAAACAAAATTAAATTTTATTTTAATGAGGAATAACCAAATCATAGTTCCCTCATGAGATATTATCATGTTCTATTTCCTTACTTCACATTCACTTGTCATATTATAGTATACAATTGTAAATTTCAATTGAGATAAATATATATCTTTATTAAAATATATATGCATATATAAAATAAAGTATACATGAATAAATTAATACTGAAAGAAATGAACAGAAAGTTCTCAGAAAATTATATACAAAACTTTAACTCAGCAAATATACCCGGCTATTATAACCCAAGATATTTTCTTTTTATTTAAATTTATTTTTTTTTATTTTTCTTTGTATTTAAATTTATTTATCTATTTTATTTGTATTTAAATTTATTTATCAATTTTATTTGTATTTTAATTTTTTTATTCACTTTTAGATTAATCATGTTTTATCATATCTTCTAAAAAGGAAACATATTTCTTTCATAAATTACCTTATTTAGAAACTAATATTTCATCTAATTGTAAGAAGATAAATAATTTCAACAATGTCACATTTTTGTAGCTTTATGTGACTATTCTTGTGAGGTACTGTTTTGTATTTCATGCTCTGTAAAGAACTTTGATAAATTGAAATTAGTGCTGTGTATTTGAATTATTACGTGATAGAATGATTAACCTAATATAAGCCAAGGGCTTTAGATGTTTTCCAAAATTTCATTCTACATACTGGTATCAGTTAAACAATAAAGAATAAAAATGGTTAGTTTTTGGTTAAAATAATATATTACTACTAAAATTACTCGGTTATTTAGTTTTAATCAGCAAAGCAGAGTCATTACCTTGAATCAAAGAAATTGAAATCTTGATTCAAGGATAAAATAATTATTATTCAATCAATATGTGGACCTCAGTATAAGAAATTCAATTTCAACCAAATTCAAAAATTTCATAGTGTTAGGATCTTTGAAAATTTCTTTACTTCTTGTAAATTTCACTGAGAATTATTTTAGGTAAAATTCAGTATTTCCTTGAAAAATATACCTTTAAAGCTCTAAATAAGTAGTAAGAGATCAATACATTTAAATTGAAATGGAAAAAATAATAGCTATATTCCAACACATACCTTAAAGAGAGATCGGGTGAAGCACAGCGAATGACAGGGGATGGTGCAGGAGGAACCACTCTCATAGACAAAGCGGCATAATTCCTCCAAATAACAAGATGTGTTTCTCGTTCAGAAGCTGGCTTACGAGGTGGAGCAGAGCTCCTTAGTAAGGAAGCACGATTGTCACTCACAGGTCTAGAAAACAATTAAAAAAATTACCTCAGAAGAAGGAAATACCAGTAACACAACATTAAATCAATTTGCCTTACGTTGGATCAATTACAGCATATAGCATGTGCAGCCTGTTGTATGCAATCGGCCAAGAGTGAGTCACAGCTGCAGTGCATTTAGTCAAAACCCTGTCCCTCTCTAGCAGACCAAAGAGTACGCAAGCCCATGGATCAGCAGTGCCTGAGAGAGCTTGTACATTACTACTGATGCTGGCACTTTTGCTACTCTCGTCTTGGATTCCTAAAATTCAACACCAAATTTAAACTAAAAATAAGTAATAAATTAATGATTCTTATAGTGATTTAAAAGAATGTTAGGAGTAGTGTTACAAAAACATAGTATCACCAGATTATATCTCCACCTTAGTCAGCCAAAATTCATGTCAGAGTAGCCCTTAAAATAAATATTGGTTTTCTCATGCGTATCAAAAAAGGAAAGTAACCTGTAGATAGCATGAGCATCATTTCTAATCAAAGATCCTCAAGTTTTCACTTTGTTAAACCATGGATTCAGTGAAACTTTTAAAAATAAAGATTAGGAGGAGAATGTTATAGATAAAGTATTCCTATAGCCTTTCTCTAAAAATGAAAATTATTTTTCAAAAATAAATCAGTGAGGCTGGAGCTTCCAAGGAAGTGAAGGGATACTTGATGCCAGAATGGCCCTTAATTTCCCCTTATTTCAAAATGGATCAATAGATCACAAAAAGTATTTGCTATGTTCATGGTTACGTAAGTTGATTTTACTGCTAAGCTAACAAAATCTTTATATTTATCAATTAGTTTAAAAGCTCATTTTAACAAGTTTCTTTAACCAAATAAACAAATAAAATAACATGGAGATAAAGGGACGTGACGGCCATGCACATTGGGGCGTGGGTTTCAAATTACTTGGAACATTGTGGGTTTGATTCCCACCTGGGGCAATTAATATTTATTTCTCACTGGTTCCAAGATATGAATCTTAACACTCCCACCTTGGTTATTAGCAAGAATTTCAAAGTAGCCACCAGGGGTTGGTAAAAGAAACCACTAGGACCACTTGCCGGACTAGTTCCTCCCACCAGTTACCAATAGATATACCAAAATAGCAACATGGAGGTAAATGATATGGATGGTAGGTCCTAATTAACCAAAAAAAAAAGAAATAGAATATTTCTGAAATAAGAAACAACTCACTTTTTTTCTAACATCACAGATATTATTACCCATTTTCCTTGGTATCTACTATTTATATCACACAAATGAAAAATTCAATTCAATTAAATTACTAACCTATTTTAAAATTTTGGGACATATAATCAAAAAGATATAATATAAATTTAAAATTATAATTCAATGATGCTCCATTTAAACACACATGAAATGCAAGAAACAAATCAAATTTTTCTGAGATGATAATTACAAAAACTAAAATTAAGGAGATTAAAATAATTCGGTGACAAAAATATATGCTAATTATAGATATCATTAAAATAATTGAAAAAACATATTTACCTCCAGTCCATACAGTAGAAGTACGATCAACAATCCACTGCAAGTCAACAGTAGCTGCTTGGACAGCCGCTTTTTCTGTGGCAGGTAAAACCTGCTGAGCAGACTCCATTACCGTTGGGACCCATCTTTCCATTACATCCACAATAGGTTCCTCGGTATCAAATGCTCCTAAAATACAATTTACCTCTAAGATTAAAACTTATAAACTGATTTAGTTTATAGTAATAATATAATTTAAACTAATTAATTAATTTACATATAAATTTTTTTATTTTTAGAAAGAGGTTTATTGATTCTCAATTTCTTAAGGTACTAGGCACTTTCTTCTCTGAAATCTCTGTTAATCAAATAAAATATCTCATTTATTAATCAATTTCTATTAATGCATACTCTAAGAAAGAAATTATGGCTTTGTGATAGCTGAAGTATGATATGAAGAAGAAGGGAGGGAGGG
>NW_027104651.1:337227-355847 GCF_000696795.3 Halyomorpha halys | reverse complement strand
TATAAGATGACCAGTTTAATGAAAAATAAAATATTCATCATCTATTGAGATTACCTAAAATCTTAAGAAGTGTCTTGGCTTCTCTTAAAATATGAAGAGAAAGTCTTCTAGGACAAAGTCGACAAGAGCAGAGCATTACAAGTGCAAAGCCTTCTACATGATGGAGAACATTACTGGCTGGTTCAAGGCGCTGAAACAATTAAATTTTCAAAGATAATGATTTAATAAAATTAAAAATAATTATAAAAAAATAATGAGGCGTATTAATTGATAAATATACATCTATATAAATTTGGAAAGTAGGAATATCTTACAATTTATAAACAGATAAGCAAGTCTTTTTGAAGTAAATCATACATCAAATAAATTAGAAAATAATTATTATTTATAATGGATAAAGATGTATTACAAAACCAAATATGGGTTCATAGAGATCTCAATAAAATACATACATTTCATTTTTAAATCAATATAACCACCCAGTCCAAAACAAGGTTCGATCCTAAAAAAAGTTTCATGGTACTAAATCTATCTAATCTAATATCCAATTTTAAAAATTCACTAAGATGGTTCCAATAGGGTGACCAATAATCTAAATATCAACTCAAACTCAATTCTCTAGGAACTCAATGTTTAAGGGTTTTTTTTTTATTGTTTTTTTTTTTGTCATCTCGAATCTGTCAGTAAGAGATAATAAACTGGATTGAGATGCCATCTATTCTTAAAAAGAAAACCATTTTTTGATTTTCTAATTTAAGATGGGCAAGAGAGTTACAAGTCACAGTGTATCCTATTCAATCCTTTGTTTTAAATATTTTATCTCAATATGTGATTTGGTGAATTCAGAAATCTCAAAACAAATTAAGTTTCAAGCAAATAGGATGGATTTTGAAATTTGCAGAAATATTGGATACACTATACCAAATAAAAACCAAAATATTGGTCTTAATGATTAAAACATCTCTAACCTTTTAACTATTTACCTTTTCCTACATTGTTGGCCACTACACAATATACTACTAACTTAATGACATACTGAGGTTGGCATATTAGATTTCGAAAAAGACCAAATTTGAAAACTTACACACATTCTAAATTGAAACGAATTTTTGAAGGAAGCGGAAGGTGTTAGTTATAGTTTACAATATATTTTTTTATATTGTTACTTCAGTGAAGCACAATATACTTTAGCTCCCAATGATTATTTTGGGTTTAACATCCTTATGTTCCCCAACTTAGGGGAAAAAGATGGATTATCCAACTGGTCAATAACCTACTCTAGTGAGAGTGATATGGTCAAATTTATTTTAAGAGGCCGCCATGAAATGAAAGTCAAACTGCACTGGGCATATTTAAACCTGCATCACTTCTGACACGAGAATACTAAGTTTGTGGCTTAACATGTTTGGCCTCTACAGCCTTTCAGAATAATAGGTCACGTTGTGTATTTAGTAACTGATATGAAACAGATGCATATAACACAGATTACACTGAAACCAAAAACGTTAAAGTTTAATAAAAAAAATTGGCCAAAATCTTGTCAATGAAATCAGAAAATTGAAAGCTAAAACAATGTAATAAATCTGTACTGCTACAGCCCATGGAGGCTCAGGGGTTCAGAATTTCATAAGTAAGTACTATTTTTTTAACAAAAATTATACAAGGAAGGCTTCTGAGCCCACAGGGTTGACTCAAGGCTATAGTAACAGAATAATTAATTATTTGCCACTGTCAGATTTGAGCCCAGGCCCAGGGAGTTAGAAGCACAGCACCTTACACACTGAGTTATCCAACTCCTCAACAAAGTAATAAATATTGATATAAAATCTGCATGTAATTGTGATTAAATGACCTTTATGCAGAAGGAGTTATGGACTCATTGGATAGATGAATTGTTATCAACACAGTTTCAGCATTTTTAATCTTTTTGTCAAAATCATAAATGATTCCAAGGGAAATTGTTATGGGTGAGGATAAGGATAGAAGAAGATATCATACACCAATAATTTGAAAACCTGAAAATTTAAGAAATGGATGATTCAATAACAACTCCAAATTGTGAAAATTGTGGCAAAATATTATTTAAAGAGGCTAATTATTAATTTAATCATTACTCAAAACTAATAATACACTCTATTTAGAGAGATCAGTTTTCCAAAAATGTTTAGGAAAAGGGTAAATTTCAGGGAATACTCCCCAAATCTCGGGCAAGCTGGGTAACCTGGTCAAAATAGTTGAAAAATTTTAGATTGTATCCCCCTCTTTATGTCCCTTTAGATGTTTTCTAAGAAGTAGAGTAACTTAAGAATCATTAAAATCACATATTTTATTGTGATACTAATAATTCTGATAAACTCCTTATACTTATACTTATACTAACATGATAAAGGAGTTACAACAACAACTGGTTTTCCTTTACATGGTAGTGTTTTTAAACAAAATATAAAATTTTATTTTATATTTTGGTAAGAGCCTTATTACCGCTACATTCAAGTTATTTTAATATTCAGGCAGTTGGGAGCCAATAATGCCCATGTGAGTCCAAATAAACTTTTTCCAAAACCACTTACTTTATTTTCTGATGATTAAATTTCCTAGAAATTCTCCCTTTTCAGCAGATTTGTATTTTAATGTGTCCTATATTACATCAAAACTAAGTGATATTGATCACCTCAGTGTTTTATCGAACTAGTGTTCATACTCTAATCATTCAAATATGAACTAACTCTTTTGGAATTATGGTTTTTAGAATTAGATCTTACCTCATTGCAGTAATAAGGAAACTACATCAAATCCAATTTATCATAAATAATTAGAAAAATACAAAACAAATTTTGAAAACTTTCATAATTTGATAGTACATAGTTTACATTATGTTATAGACCAATATATACTACTAAAACAAAATATTAAAATCTAGACACACTAAGTATCAAATCCGAACTAAGTTGAAGAATATATTTGGTTTTTTAAAAATATATTGAGGAGATATCTAAATGTAGAAATAAAACAGATTAGTATTTATCTTTTTATTACTTCATTTTTGTTTTTCTAAAATATTTATTTGACTGGGTTAGTTATGTAGATTCTGATTCCATTTCCAACAGAAATAACCACTATAAGTCTTTACCAACTCATCTCAACTGTGTCATTAATAATTAATGCAATTACTTGTTATTTAATTGTTATATACTTCCTTGTAAAATACCAGTAATATGTTCTTTAACATAGTATTTCAGGAGTAGTTCGCAGTTCATTCCAGTGATTCCAAAATATTAAGCAGAAAAGTAATTAGTTTAACACATAAGTGAAAAACGAAAAAGACAATACTAACCACAATCATAAGGGTAAGGTTAAAGAAAACAGAGATACAAGACGAATTTATGAAAGCAATTCATTCCATCATGATTGAGTTCTAAAATAGTTCCTTAAGTTAAACATGTTCACCACACATTTGATCAACGATTTATTTGGTTATGAACTCGTAAAATGAAAATTCCTTATAAAAAACAAATTAATTCTTAATCTTATTCAATTTTATAAAATCTGAAAAAAAATTTTGATATTTTTTCTATTAATATCATTCTGCAAATTTTCTTCTAAAATCACTTCTGCAGCTAATAATTTTTGTTTTTCACAAGGATCTGAACTATCTTTGCTAAATAGGGAAAAAAGGGAGAAGACTGTGGGTGTCTAACAAAAAAATTTAATAACACTGAAATTAATTTTAAACCTTCCAAATTTTTACTTACTTACCCCCTAACATTGAATCAGTTTTATAACAGAAGCAGTTATTTGTATATAAAAAAAGAAGAAAACATCTACAAGTTACCATGTGCATATAGTGGGGTGACTGTGGCTGGAAAGTAAATCATAGTATACAAATCTTTTAAACTCACATTTCATTTCTAAAAAGTTTTATATAAATATTATAATCATACATATACCTGGAGAATTTCATTCATTGCATGCAGCATGACACCAAAAAGAATAATACACACATTGGTAACGTAATTCTCATTTTTTTCCGACAAAATAGTACCCATAGTAAAGATCTGCAGAAGATCAATGAAATAATTCTTTCCTGAATATTAACTAATATGGGTCTAATAGAGATTTTTATTATTTTTTAAGTTTAAATTATTTGGTAATTTAATTATTCATCAAAAAGGCATCTGGAATGTTCTGGGAGATTTTGAATAATTTGAAAAATTAACAAACCATAAGTGAAAGAGTTTTCCTGGGAACTGAATGAATTACTTTCAAGACCTAAGTACAAATAGCACATTTTTTATAATATATGACTGATTTAAATTTTTTTGTAGGGAATTAAATTCTCTCTCAAATGCAGCTATAAAAATGCCAACATAGACAGACTAATGGCCATACATTTTTATTTTTATTTTAGGGGCTCTAAAATGGACAGAACTGTTTAAAACTGCATATTGAAAATTTGACCCACTTACAATAATCAACTTTCCATGAAAGTAAAACTAATGAAATGAAACGTAATTTAATATAGCATGTTTCTTATATTATTAATTTATTTCTTTTTTTTTCTTAAAATAACAAATATGATTTACAAAAAATAACTGCAAAGAAATTTTTATTACGAACCTCTTCAATCAAGTCTACCTGTTCATGAATGTTTATTAATCAGTACACTTAAATGAAGTTCTGATCCGACATAGGCCTTGAAGCAACTCAATTTAATTTATTTAGTACAAAGGACACACCAAAAAGTATGTGACGTATGTTACATAGCTTACTACTGTGTTTATATTAGTCTTTGAAGGATCACCCCTTCAACTTTCATAATTCAAATGCCAACAAAAAACAGTTTTTAAAACTGCTTTCCAAGCCAATCATGATAATTATGCGGAGCTTAGGGACCGATGGTTTTTTACAATTGGTAACAATTGTAGTTTCTTCACAAATCATAGTCAAGTTGAAGTTATAAGAATCCAGATTTACTTGTTAATTATAATAAACATTGATAAATCAATTAAAATAAATTTTTAATTTTCTTGTTCATACTAACCACAGTATTGGTTTTTTAACTTCATTCATTGTCACTTTAAAAGCTAAAAATAAATCTTTTAAAATAAATGAAATTGTATGTGTAAGAATTATCATTATTCTCGGAATATTCAAATCACATGCTGTACATACTATCAATAATTTTACCTCAGTGACATCCAACAACACTCACTTTATTATCATTTTAACCTAATAGTACAAGTGATATAAGTGGAATCCAATTTTGCAGAAACATTATTGTAGTACTCCAATTAAGCTCGATACAAGAAATAATATATGTTAAATTGGTTAATAAAGTTTTATAAAGATTAATTCCATACAGTATGACTCCCTATAACTGTTCTGCAATCTAAAGAATACTCATGTGAAATAAAGTACTGATTTGTTTAAAAAAAAAAATAGTTGTTGAAAAGAAACTACACAATGTTTTGATTGCCAATTGCAATTTCTTTTATTCCTAATTATTTGGTTTTGAATAACACAATCACCACATAGTTAATTCTGTTAAACTGCGACCAATAAAGTCTTATCCCTTAATGATAAAATATTTTTTTGTTTTGATGGGGCATGCAAAAACAACCTGCCAGCTATATGTTCCATAGATTTACCATTCTCAGTAATTTTTTTTCAATTCAGTGAACAACTTTTTTTTTTTTTAATTCCATTTGATTTCCCACTAAGCAGCAGTAATAAACTCAGTTCTTACAGTTATCTACTTTTTTTTTTTAATCTATGTTGTTAGTTATAATATGGAAGTCACTCTTTCTTGGTCTTATTCTCATGTTCATCAAAAAGATTATTTCATTTATTTGTACCCAAATATGCTATAACAAATGAAACAACATTTTAGTGAAATTCTGATTTCTAAGGTAATCAATAATTTTCATTTTTCCATTTAAACAAAACCCAAGACTTCCCATATCCCTTAGGAGTAAAGAGGAATTTCTGTGGCTTTGGTTTTTGTTGCAAAATGGAAATTTGTAAAAAAATTATCAATATAGCTTGTAAAATGGAATTTTACAAGAACATCAGCTGGGTTCATTAATGCGAATCTGAGTTAATTTCTCAACTCTTCAATTTTATATTTCAACTGATGGTCAGAGACAAGAATACCAAATGAAGATGCAGAGCCATATTCATAGTTTTGATGTTTTTAATGCCCTTACCTTTCTGTTTTTGATTTTGAAACACTATTGGTTTTGCTACCTTTGGAGAACTTTTAAAGTTTCTGGAAAATGCCAAATAGACTTAGTCAAATAGCCTTTAATTTATTCTAGAATTTCTAATTTAGAAGGGACAATTAGGTACTGGGCAGATATCAAGCCTGAAGAATGACAAGGAATAAGAAACCTTATCTCAAAAAGTTTTTTGTTTCTATTTAAATCTTTATTCTCCAGACAATCATCATTTTGGTCAATTTACTATGTAAATATCTGAGTATTTTTTTCCATCATTTTAAAAAAATTAATAACTTACTCGTATTCAAAAGTTATTTTTAATAACATAGGCTATCATATCTTATCACTTGAATCCATATCAAAATTTTCAATGTCTCTCACCAATTTTGATGATTAAAGGCCTACAGAAGGAGACTATCAAAATTCAAGACACCTTCTATAAATTTGTTTAACCAAAGCTATCCAGCTTGTTCAAGAATCAAGTCTTACCTTAAACAGTGTTTGTAGCATTTTGATTGTTTGAATAATGATATTACAAAACTGTAAAAATTTTATGTTATTTTGAAAATTTAATAAAAATCGTTCAGACATGTTGAATTGATATATATATCTGGACTGAATGTGAAATAAATACCTAACAGAGGTATGAGAAAGATTTTATAAATATGTTTTTTCTTTTTAAAAAGTACTCAAAGATATTAAAAGTAAAAACACAAACTTTTTTTTAACCCTTTTAAATGAACTATCATTTTTAGAAATAATATTACTCAAAATCTGACAATTTATCTTGAAGGACCAATTATAAATTCTTATAAAAAATAAACTGTTGGAACCAATAAAATATTTTAATTGCTATGCGAGTAAACTGATTGTATCACATGAAATGTCAGTTTTAGAGTTGGCTTTAATAAAATATGAGTGGAAATTAATATACATAATTTTAATAAAATATTCTCACATATTTTAACCAATTAATTAAACTAGATGACATCCATTCATATTTTATTAATTTTATCCAGAAAAATTGACAGTTCATGTGATGCAACCAGATATAACACAGTAGAGTAAAGAAACCATGTGAAAGGACAGAGTACAATGCACTATCAGAAATAAAATAATAAAATGTATACTGTAAAAAGCATTTAATAACTCATTGATACTAACAGGAGTATGATCTAGCCTGCGAGGGGTTGACAGAGTTGGAGACAACTGATTAGGGTTCGGTGGCTGAGGCTGGGGTGGTGGATCCTTGCTGATAGCGTTCTTCCAGCTCGTCAGCAGCTGCAACAACATCCTAAGGCCATTGTCGAGCAGCTGGGAGGAAGTGTCGGGGACATCACGGGACAAGAACTGGGTAAAACCTGAGAAAAGTATGTGTATCTTCAAATTTAATCCAAATGAAACAGTATAGCATAAATATACAATATTAAACAACAAAAATCAAGCTTCATTTAACTGTAGATATTTTATCCCTCAGTTGAATTTTATTAGTCGGTTCTAATCAGTCATAATATAAACAAATATTATTAGTTTATCCATTTATCTTGCTAGAAATATTTATTATAATTGAAATCATAAATGTAATAAGGAACCACATTTTTTATTTTTTATTTTTTAGGCATCAAATATTTTTTCATTAAAACCCCAATGCTATATCTATATCTCATAGAGATAAAAACTGTACCATGTGTTTACATTATGAAATGAAAAAATTATTTATATTTAAATAATGAAAAACTATGGATATTAAAATATCACATTTTTTATTTTTTAGGCATCAAATATTTTTTCATTAAAACCCCAATGCTATATCTATATCTCATAGAGATAAAAACTGTACCATGTGTTTACATTATGAAATGAAAAAATTATTTATATTTAAATAATGAAAAACTATGGATATTAAAATATCATTTCACAAAAATGTTGATTGGTTCTTCTTTATAGTATATATAAATTTAATTCATCATTAAAGGAGGTTTTAAAAATATTTTTTATAAATCTTAACTCTACTGTAATAACCCAATCACATTCATGAATGATATGATTTAAAAATAAATTTCAATTTATTAGGTTAATTTCTTTTTCAAATTTAAAAAAAAAAACTTACAAAAATCTGACAGAAATTACTGAAAACAAGCATCAGCTGTGATGGCATTGTGTGCTCTTTGGGAGCATGAACATGAACTAATTATTTATTTCACAAATACTTTTTTGTGATCAATCTCCTGTATTGAAGAAATTTTATAGCAAGAAAAAAAATTATAGGACTTCTGAATTAGTTTAATTTCAAGTCTTTTCTCCCTTTTGTTTTTGATGATATTATGGTAATGATTTCCAGAAGGGTTTCCCCAAAGCTGTATAGTCATGGTGCTTCCATCAGTCAAGTAAAGCATGATGAATTTTGACCAATAAATTAACCTAATAAACTTAAAGTAGCTAAGTTTAACTTTGTCATTAACTGCTTCATTCTTATGGCTCATATTATGATGTTTAAAAGTCTATAACCTTCCCAAATAAACAGTAAATTTAATAAATTTTGGTCAATTCAACGCAAACAACTTTTTTCAAATGGAAGCGGCAGTTGCTGAAACAAAAAACCCTTCAGCTTTATACATTAGCTGAACATATCAATAGAATTTAAAGTTGCTAAACCTTCCAATGACCACGAAAAAAATATGAAGTTACAATTTGGTAAAGATTAGTTCAGTATTTTTTTTCGTTCAGCAGTAACAGACAAAAAACAGGTGGTACTTTTATTTAATAATATGAATAATAACATATTTCTACAGAAAATAGTCAACATTTTTACCATAATAAATGGAATGGAAATAATGAAATACCTAGTATGACATCGTGCCTCCAATCTGGGAAATCAATGACAAGAGTCTGCAAGCTCTGATAAGCAAGGCCCCGCAACTCTTCATCCATGTGTACTGTTAGCCTAGCCAAAAGGTCGACAAGCTCTGCGCTAGTGATGCCATCAGGAATGAGGCGAGGTACAGCTGCAACGCACGTCCTGAACAGGTCTATTCGGGGTTTTCTCTCACCAGTGATCATTTCATCAGGTTCCTAAACATAAAATAACAAAGCAATAAATATTGTTATTTTTATTAGATTATTAAAGCAATAAAATAAATGGTAACAAACCTTATTAACATTTTGTGTGCTAGTCATCATAAGAGGTCTGCCATAATGAGTATCTAAAGCTCTTAAAATATCAACAAATACTCTTCGCACATGGGGAAAATAGGCCGACATACCAATACTTCTTGCAGTATCTTCTGTCAGCATCTGAATAAAATGAATTATTAATTTATATACAAATTGAAAAGGCTTAAAATAAAATTAACCGTATTTAATTACTAACATTAATTTGTTTAATTTTGAAACAAATCATCAGATAAATTTTAAATGCTAAATGAGACTACCCAAAAAGTACATGACATTTCCACAATATCCAGTAAACCAATTATTTGACATTTTTGTAAAAGTGGAGAGAAAAAAATTCAGAAGAGTGTAGTGAAAAAATCCAATTTTTAGAGTAGTTGCAATAATATTTTATTTTAAAAAAAAATTGTTGAATCTTAACATGGTACAACCTTGTTTATTTCAATTTTGTTAATCCCACAATTAAATCCTGTCTATCTGTAGTAGTCACTACCAAGAGAAATCATCCAGTTAAAGATAAATAAAAACATCAAGTTATAAATAATAAATTTAATGGATTTTATTTTTCTCTCTCTACCACAACGTTTTTTGATCTTTTTTTTTCTGAAAGCTAATTGTCTTTTAATTAGTAATTTTTTGCCAATAATTCTCTTCAAAAACATGAAGGCTACTTTGAATCTGGTCTACTAACTTTTTATTATTGTTCTTATTGCTTATGTGGTTTAGAAAAAACAACTTGCTATCCTTTTAAAATTTAGTTAGTTTGTCTTCAGGAGCCATACTAAAATCATTGCTAGTGCAGGTTATTCAAATATCTCTCATAATACTGAAGAAGATGGAAATAAAAGATTAACAACAGATGGATGTGTGGAGCATTTTAAATTAAGGAAAAACATTGCTTTTGGGAAAATATATATTTTTATTATTGTTTTAATTTGACTTATCCCACACTTATCAAAACAATGTAAAAAAAAAATTAAAAAAATTCTTGTAAGTGAAATTTTTTTCCACTTTTACTACTATTATTTTTAATTTCTTGTTCCCCAAAATATCTATTATTCATGGTAAATCAGACGTTTAAAAATACAGATTATAGGGATTGTACTTTATTTCATCAACTCTATTGTTTGTTGACGCAAATGGTTAAAAAAATATTTGAGAAATTTCTCTTAGTATAGTTGTTAACCTGATTGGATTATTGGAATGGACAAATAAGTTAAAATCAAAATTAGGTTATTTTATTCATACATATAAATAAACATTATCATGCACAACATCAAAAATAAAAAATAATAAAAGAGGAGTTAAAGATAAAATCAACAATTAACTTATTCAGCTTATTTATCTTGTTCTAAAATTATCTTCTATATTAATATTACAGAATGACTTAAAATAAAAGTTAATGTACATACTTTATTGAGAAATGTTTTCTTCACTCTCAATGTGTTGCCTGAAGGTAAGACACCAGACGTCCTCGGCATAGGTGGTTCCCCTTCTTTTTGTTGAAGACTGTCAGCAACAACAAGGAAAGCTCTCAACCCTATTGACATTCTTTCAGGAGTCAAAATTAACTTGAAAGGTCGACCCACTGATAAGAGATCAAAGACTATTTCTCTCATAGCAAAATCAAGTCTCTCCTTTATGAAACATAGCAGTAATAAAGATTAGTAATTGTTTATAAATATTTGATAATACTAAATAAATAGTTTGTTGACAAACCTGAGCAATGAATTGAATAATTTTTACAAATATATTCAGTGGTGTATCTCTAGGGACAACTGCTTTCGACCCTTTTGGAAATAATGAATGAACAATGCTTTGTAACCTCGACTGGGTGGCTGAGTTACTTTCACATTTTATACGTATCATATAGACCCATAGCAGCCTGTATAAGGATTCTGAAATACAATATAAAAAAATCAAAAAGATAAAACACAGAGAAAATATAATAATTATACAAATAACTCACCAAGAGCTACTCTAGACATTTTTGGATCTCTATTTTTTAAATGAGAGAGACACATTGCTAGAAAATAGTGCCAGTTCTGGAGGAAAAATGTTTTCTGACTTACACATAAAAGACAAGTCACCAAAGGAAAGAGAGCAAGCCTATGCTTCGATTTTGTACACATGTCTAAAGTTTGAGTGTATAATGATTCCACAAAATTTTTCAAACAAGGAACATTCACTTCATTTTTAACAGACTGAAAAAATTATAATATTGTAAATATTCAATTAATAATTTATATAATTGCTACTAAAGTAACATATTATTTTATAATATAAATAAATATTCATAACAAATTAATAGCCATAGAGCTTAAAATAAAAATATTTCAGAGGCGAATAGAAAAAAAAAATTGTAATGGTCTGTTGTAGTGGTAAAATTTATTTTGTTGTTATTCAGATAGTGTAAAATTCGTTACAAACTTTATTTATTTTCTAGCCCCTTTGAGATAATTATAACAAGGATTTACTTTATATCCAAAATACTACTGACAAAATAACATAATAAAGGAAAAAAAAACTTCTTTTTAAAAAACAATTACTAATTATTTTTTTTATATTATACAAAATATTTCAACAGAGTTTGACCGCTTATCTACCTTCAAATACATTCTGGGTGGCGGTCAATAAAGGTATCAAAGTAGTAAAAGAAAACTATTTATTGTTAACCATAAATAGTTTGGTTAACAAAAATAATTGGTTATCAAAATAGTAAAAGAAAACTATTTATTGTTAAACAATTGTTATTGTTAACTAATTATTTTTGTTAACCAAACTATTTACAAATTTAGGAACTGCGAATATAGTTTAGATGAATATCAATAGGTTAAAGTGCTTGCTTATAAAGTTTACAGCAATACAGAATTATTTAATACCATCTCAACAATTACAATCATATGAGTAAAAATATAAAAGTTAACTACAATCCCAAACTATCTGAAGGCATACCGCAGCAACAGGGACAAGGATTTCAACAAAAAGACCAGCCAAAGCATGCTTTATATCTTTATCCTTTACTTCAAGAAAATATTGGGCACATTCTTGCATAAATTGGAAGGAAGCTTCAAATTCTTCTATTGGCACCATCTGAAAACAAAATAGTACGACATGACTCAACAAAACTAACTTTCATTAAGAATTAAAATTATTCAAATAAAAATATGATCCCAGTTAACATAAAATTAATTTTATAATGCTTTCCACATTCCAGAACATTGCTATACATTTTTTTCCAAAATTATAAACAAGTTTTAAATCATAAGTTTATATATAGCTGATATATTATCCACTAATTAATAAAATGAAGTTAAATCTAAAAGAATTAAAAATAAAACCCTAATACAAATAATTCAACCTACGTACAACCACACATACCTTAACTCTGAAAAACTTCATTCCCATTAACAAAGAGATGATGCTTTGAGTTGTGTGTGGACAAGGTTCCTTTGCCCTGAGTTCCTTCAGCTCGGCAAGAAATCGGTTTCGCACAGAGAGGAATCTCGACTGGGCAAGTGCTCCAAGCACTTCTGCATAAAGATCAGCAACAGTGTGGAAATTAGCAGCATTAACACCACTTCCTTGCCTAAAAGTATAAAAAACAGTGATTTTTTCCAACTGATTAAATAATGTAGAACATAATCCTTTTTTAAAAGATGTTAGCTTTAAATAAGTAATAATAATTGCACTGACATAATAATACAACAATCTGAGAATATCAGATGATAATATCAAACACCAACTAAATAAAACATAATAAGCACAATAAATACATTATTTATTACACGTAATGCTTGGGTGAGGGTGTTCGGCAGTACAATGATAATATCCATCATATAATAATTTGCAAACTGCCCTTTAATATTTCAGCCTAGTTAACTTGTTACTATTGTATGGTTACTGCTAACAGAATATTATTGCAATTATTGCATATTACATTGGATATGTATTTAAAAGAAAATATCAAGAATAAAATTATATCATTTTTAAAAATAATACAATATAATAATACACTAAAACACAATGCCTATTTTATGGTAATGAGCAACAGAATAGTTAATATTAAACTATAAAAACATGATATAATTAGGACAACAGCAATGCCTATATTATAATTATTTTTACCTAATCTTCTTTTTACCAAAAATATCAACTTAACAATTATTAATACATTTAACATATTTATTACTTTATAATAATTCATAAAGGCTTAGATATAAAATACAGTCAACCTTCAATAATTTGAAGTTTTTTCATACAAATCTATCCTAGCTTTGTAATTTAAAGCCAGGATTCCACAACTCTCTATAAGTTGAAATCTACCAACTTTCAACATGCATAGATCAGTTGTTTTTTACTTGTGCCAAGCATATTTGTTTATTATTTTATATAATAGAAAGCATAGGTCATGTTATAAGCACACCTACTTTTAATCAAACGCCCTTTTAATTTAATTGTTTCCTATTTACCTCTAGATTACTTGAATTCTTCTTAATTTGAACATTTTCTCTCATTCTTTGTGTTTCAAAAATTCAAGTGGACTGTATATGATTTTAAAATATTTTAATTTTTATTTTTGACCGTATTTAACAATTGTGTTTTATATTAGCTATGACAAGCTATTCTACAGATACTAATCTAGAATGAAGATCTAGCAGGTATTAATCTAAGTACAAATTTAATCTAAAACGGTACTTAACTTATCTAAAAAGGTACTAATCTAGCATTAAAATCTTGATTTGTTACATGGGCTTGCCAAAAAATATAGTGAACTTCACAAGTAAATTTATTTAAACAATAAAAAAATATTTAGTAGTACATACCCCTCACGATATTTGAAATGACGGAAAGAAATGTTTTCTATGTAAGTAACCAAGTCTTCATGCCCGGGATGAAAAGGAAGCTGCTTCAGAACTTCAATGAGGACGAGACACAGGATAAACTCTACTGCTAAATCTCTCTTTTCTTGAACTGCATCAGCTTCGGTACGTTCAGATGACTCACTAAAAACATCAGATACATTTAAATTTAATCAAACAGAATTTCTTCTGAGAAATAATTAATAACCTAAGAAATAAGAGAAAATTTTATATAAATTTTAGATTTTGAGGACATCTTTTTTTTTTTAGTGAGAAAGCAAAACAATTAAAAAACTAAGGTTATACCACAATGATTTTATGAATGACATAATAACATATTTAAGGAATGATAAACTAAAATAATTAACAGACCTTTTTCCTTTTTGATCAGTCTTTTTAGATTCTTGAACTGATGGTTCACCCATCTGACGTTCATACCAAGCAAACAGAGCTTTGAGAATAGATGGAAGACAATGTTCAGCAACAGATCCAAAAACACTTAACAGCTGATCAAACTGTGCATCTTCACCTCTTTGTAACGCTTTTGATAAAGGTCTTTCCTAAAAATTAAATTGTTTATGAATGTTTCATTATTTTTTACACTTAATATTTAATTAAAATGAATAACTATATTTTGTAAATTAGAAGAAGCTCAAATTAAAACCAAATAAATTGTAAATTAAATTGATTAATAATGAAATAAACTAAAATTAACCTCTAGATTAAGTAAGAAGGCTATTCACAGATTTTTTTATAAAAATCTCCGAGTATTGGAAACTTTTGAAAATTTATTAAATTAGCAATAGTGTTTTATCGTTACAGTAAAGATAAATTTAGATTTTCCTATTTGAATAGATAAATAGGAAGGTTTTTATTTAATTTTATTAAATATAGATAATGCCTCAGAAATAGGAAAAATATAATATATTTATTAAGACAATACAATGAATTTAATCAAAAATATATAAAAATAATTTTACTGATATTAAGTGTATCTAATGAAAATTAAATAAATCAGGCCAAATTATCTCATGAATAGCCGGAAGGTAGAAATACCAGATTTTCAACATTATGGTACTGAGAGATAATACGCACTATGCAGCAACCACCTAATTTTTATCCACTGACTAGCATTAGACACTCAAATAAGGAATGAGAGATAGTACAGGATACACCTGTAAAACCTGAACAGACCTCGCCATGACCAGCCTAACCGACATTTTGCAAAAGCCAGGATTTCATTTGGATTTTTAAATAATATTGATTTAACAATGTATTGGAAACTGATCAAAGGTACTTAACAGAGTCTAACCTACAAGGTGAAAATAATCTGGTAAAAACTACACCAGAACATTTTTTTTTTAATCAAAAGTATACCAATGAAATATTTATAACTGTCATTAATGGGTTTATACTGAGTTTATAATTAGAAAATAACAATACCTGTGATTCGGCTAAGACTGCCTCTATTTTTCGATCTACTTGTATTGTGAATTCTGTAAAAAGTGTTTTCATAACAAATTCTCCAGGGCGTATATCCAAATCCAAATGCTGAGATGTCCTCTCTTTGTGTGCACCCCATGGCAGCATTGTAACAATGCTCGGAGTACCTCTATCACTCTCTAAAATAGCATCAATGTTATTAACTAAAAATAATGCATACAATTACTAATTAGGTATTCGAAATAATAAATCATGACCAAGTGGATGAAAGTTAATAAAATATTTTCAGAAATTAAATTAATGCAAAATTGGTAATAAATATAAATCAATCAATAAAAGATATTTGATAAAATTGTGATAATAGGAAATACAAATGAATATGATCATAATAAAAAAGCATTTTTAGAAGAATAATAAGAATTTACATAAAAATGTAACTGGACCAAAGGACTTGTAAGGAAAGCTACCCTTTGAATTCTGGAAGATATATTAATGCTTCTAATAATTAAACATATTTTGATAAACCCCAAGTACTGATTACTAGGGGAGAAATCTAGGCAAACATGTTAGAAGATAAAAGTTTGATAAGATGTCAAGGAATAGTAAACAATCACTTTGTTCATACGCAACAATAATAACCCTAAAAATCAAATAACTGACCTATCAGCATGTTTATGGTGCCAACCCTATAAATATTTTAAATGTAAGCTCATTAAAAATAAATTCAATTACGAAGCAAACATCAAATTCCAAGAAGAGAAAACTGACCAAACGAAATATTAATATATCACAAATTGTCACTTACCGTAAGTAGCAGTAGGTGCTGTCTCTGAAGTACTTAACTGTTGACTATTTGACTCACTTCCATCGCTAGGTCCAAGATTTATGGACTCATTACCATTTTCACTATCTGAATTATTTCCGCTCTCAACTCCACTCTCTGTAAATTGAAAGATTTTGAATTTTACTAAGTAAAAAATTACAGAACATGAAATTCATCTAAAGTTGACAAAATAAGAAATATACTTGAAAGAAGAAACATTAAAAATATTCTAAAGAAAATTTTAATTTTGAAAAATTCAACTGATTATCAGATCATAAAATACGAAAGTCATAATATGACAATTTAAATTGTATCAAGTAGGAACCATAGCTGCTAATTTGGCAAGAAAAAATACCATAATAAATTCAAAATATGTTGATGCAAACATAATGTATTTTACAGTCTGTTGATCATTACTACTTCAAATAATGTTAGATAAAACTTATGACCATTAGTAAGCAGATTCAAGTAGTTAATGACTAATTAAAACTTACCATCAATTTCATCACTATCTATGTCTTGATGCATCATGGTTCTAACCATATAAATCGTTTAGAGAGAAATAAATAAACTGTCACATAAAATAGACTGGTTCCAAATGAAAGCCCTAAAACAATTATAACTATGAGGATATAAACAAACGATGCTAACACGAAAAGAAATAAAGACAGGTCTTAATCACTATTTTAGAAGTAAATATGGTACTTTTATTAAAATAATTAAAACTTCTTTGCGAAATAGAAACAAAAAAATGTTATTTACATTGATTAGAAAAAACAAGAGTGCAACATAACCGATAACGTCAACTTCAAATCAACGAAGGTTCACCAGAAGTTAGGTTAGTCTCTTGTGAATATTCCCGTGTTCGTCAGTTTCGAGATGATAGGCTTCATCAATTCTCATTGATAATAATTTTGTAATTAATCGGTTTGTTTTATGATTGTTATTGTTTGTGATTGTTTTATAATTTATTTTTTAAAGTGATTGGTTCGATATAATGATTTCTACCAATAACAAATCTCAGAATATGCTAGAAAGTTTGAAGAAATTCAGATTTGAAAAGAAAACTGGTTCAGTAGTTTCAGAGACAGGTAAAAATATATAAGGATATTAATAATTTGGCTGTTTATTTGTTATTATATGAGAAATATTGTGATATATACACATGGGAAACTTGACTACCAGAGTCTCATGGTCCTTGTCCTAACTCTATTGTTAATTAAAAATTAATGTCCTTTTATGACTTCCAATAAATTAATTTTTTTTTTACAATGTTTTAGGGTCTAACTCTGAGTCAGCATCTTCTCAAGTTCATACAATTTCTGAATCAGATTCTAATGATTCTATACAACAGAACAACCATGATTCTAATTCATCTAACTGTGGTAATTACATCATTTATGGTTGTACTTAATAACACTTTGTGATATCCTTGCTCTGTTTGCATATGTTTGCTGTAGAACCAATAATAATAATGTTCAAACCTTTTCGTTATCTACAGAATTTAATAAATATGGTGCCTAATTTAAAAAAATTTATATATTGCCATTTTTTTATTCGTTTATCTCCTATTTTTTAGGCATTATAATAAATTTCTTACTAAAAGTTTATTAATTATGACTCAGTTTCCTTTCTCTTACAAGGTTTTAAATACATATTATTGTTTTTCAAATTTTAAGGTCACTTATGTTGTTTAATAATGATTGACATGAAAAATTGAAGTATCTATAAAAGTAAACAGATTTATTTACAATTAGGGGTTTATTTCCTAAAGTTTATAATTAATAGATTCACAAACAAATTTATCTTACAGAGTTCAATTTATTTTAAATATATATTACTGTTGTTTAGATTTAAAGATCATCTAGGTGTTATAAATGACATGTGAAATTAGAGCAACTATAAAAGTAAACAGATTCACATGCAATTTGAATGATAATTACTGTGAAATTATATATTTTTTAAATTTTTGAATTTTGTTCTCACTTTTGGTTTCATCAGTATATTTTTTACTTGTCTTACTTTAAGAATAATCGCTTGTGCTCTCTGAGTAATTTTAGCATCTAATTTTCTAATATATTTAATATAGCTTTTAATTTTTCC
>NW_027104651.1:308536-337177 GCF_000696795.3 Halyomorpha halys | reverse complement strand
TTAATAACAGAAGTATCAAAAATATTGAACATCATAAAATTTCTCACATATTGTGTGAGATACCTCCTTTGTGGTTAAATTATAACAGATTAATTTTATTTAAAATTATCTTTTCCTTAAGAAATTTTAAAAATAATTACTGAACATCAGTTTCTTATATTCACTTTCTCCAACAGTAATGTTAATGTTTCAGAAATCATCACTATAGGAACATTTTCTCACCCTTGTTTATAATTATTGTTCCACTTGGTGGAATGTAAAAGATTTAAATGACAATTTGAAACCCATTAGGCACTAAGATATTTTAAAACTGCCCGTTTGTAGTACTGAACAAAATGGCGGATAGTACAATAGAGACCTATAAAGCCCGGTTTTTTAAAGGTATTGTTACATCCCTATTGAAGAAAACTATATTAGTAGACCAATGTATGAATATTTACATTAAATTAGTTATTAATAAAATTAGTTAAACAGAATTTGAATTTATACCTAAATTATTTCTGTATTCAAATTTCACAAAAGTTATATATATATACTAGCGGTATTATACATAATGTTGCAATTTTAATCCATATAGCAAGGAAAGATTCTAAGTATTATTTGTTTCCTCACTACTGAAGGTATTCATGCAGAAAATGAGACAAAAAAAAAAACCCATGTTCTCAGAATCGAAAGAAAATTTTTACCCACATTTTACGTTTTAGATGCTAAGGAACATACATGGTTTCGAATTTGTCTATAGTTAGATGTGTGTTAAACCATAATTGATCGAATCAAATTTTCAGGGATTTTTCGAATTGGTCCTTTATCGATTTTGTCAGACTCGGTCCATAACTTTCGCTTACGCATGCTTGAACATATTATTTTCGGCATACATTTATTTCGAAAATAGATTGTCTAATTTGGCCCAAATTTGGAGGGAAGTTTGGGAATAGTGTGAAAATTGTTCAGTACTTATTTGATCAAATTCCATCAATTGCTTTCGCTTAACTCATACATTTTATATGTTTTTAAGTTATCTAACTTATGTAAGTTTTAAAATAAATAATTCTACATATGAGGAGAAGATGGTTGGGAGATGCGGTCAGAATATAACACAAATAAGTTGAAATAACTTATGTAATTGTGCCAACGTTCCGGCTAGAATTTCTACCCTTCATAGGGGCTGCTAGCAGGAAATCTGACAGCCAAGTCAATAATAATTAATTCTACATTTATATATATCTACCTATGTTAAATAAATTAAAAATCTAAACAGAACATGTTTTTGATAGAGCCGCCATTTTGTTGAACTTCACATATATAAAACGAGTATGGAGAAACGAATTTTTTTCAACTGAGTATATATAATTGTTATTTACATTGATTGTTTTCGTCTTTATTATTAAAATAAATCTTCATCCTTTTAGAATTTCTGATCATGTACGCGAATCGATAAAGAAACAGAAATTTGTTTCGATAAAATATAACTATAGTTAAGAGTGCCTTTAAATAGCTTAGAATGGTGAGATGAAATCTCTTCAACGAGATTTTAAAATATTAAGCTAAAATTAATTGATTATACCATCTTCTTTCTACAAGTATTATTACATTGATTCCCGAACTCCCGTCCGAACAAAACCAGTAATATTCCTTATTTTCTACTTAAGAAGTAAAACAATAATTCATCCAAGATTTTATTATAAATCCAAACAAAATAATTTGATCTGGCCGTTCAACGCGCATGATCTAAATGTAACAGAATCTGGGGTCGCCATGTCGATTTCCATGCCGGAACCATGACAGGTAAATAATTACGTCATTATAATATTCATTTATATTCTGTAGGATTCATCGGTTTTAGTCTTAAAAATGTTGAGGATCCTTCATCAGTATTATAAAAACTCAGATTGATGACAGCCATCCTGATTTTTTTATAATTTAAGTATTATTTTGATTCTAAGCTTTACATCACTGTCAATTTTGATTGACTGTTTAAAATTTTGTTGACATTAAAAAATAAGATTTTTACTGTTGGTACTTTTTTTAAGAAATACTACTCAGATAACCATTCATCTCAATTTTGTCCTTTATTTTTTTTATACTAATTAGATATTATATTGTTATAACTGCTAATAGCTTTATAAATTTACACAGTGTGTAAATCACCTTGTTTCATTATCCTATTGACTAAATTAAAATTGTAATGAGGTTTAAATGTGATAATATTGATTATATTTATTTTTTAATGTTGATTGTTCTATATTATTTCTCTATCGTTTGTTTTTGTCACCAGTTTATAATAATATTGTGAGTAGTCCAAACATCCCCTATTCGAACTATTTTTCTGGTTTCTAAATAGGCCGAAAACTAAGAATATCACTGAAAAGAACTGTTTATTTTGGTATCCTGAGATTAACAGGCTCCGAAACCCGTGACGTGACAGTTGATCATGCATTTAAAATTTTAAAAAATAAATATATGTCCATGGAACCCCAGTAAGGTTCCTAATATCGCTCTCCTTTCTTTCTATTATCTACTACCAGAGACATGTTTCATGATGAAAGCCTATAGTATTAGTACGTAAATATAAGTACACAAACTATAAAGTACAAGCACTAATAAATTTTGTTACATGATAGGGACGACTATTAGTAATATTACATGAGTTTAAAAAGTAACAAATTATCTAGCAACATTGTACCAAATACAAACTACAAGATTAATAGTATTAGTTTGTACTTCATTATGGAACAGGTCCCTGGTTAAATTAGGAGCAACTGTTAAAAGGACTTTCCTTCTGTCCGAGAATCACTTAATATAATACACATATATTTCCTGCACTCAACAATTTCTGTTTTACAATATTTGTTGTTCCATTGGAAGCTCGAGGTACACATGACCCACTTTTGACCACTAAAATCTTTGCACAGATAACGTCAATGGAGTCACAGTTGTCACTTCCCCTCATCGATATAATCCGCTAAATCGTATAAATACTCACTCCTATAAGAGTTCCAGACTTTTTGCTTTGTTTCTCTTTTTTATTCTCTTCCCCTTAGTGTTGAAGACTGGTTTCCTCTTTTTTTTTATTTACAGAAAGCTAGTTATGATCCCATTCAACGGAAAGTTATACCGGGAATAGGAATGCAACACTAAGTTTTTGTATAGAATTATAGAAGTTCCAAATATACATTGATAAAATCAACGTAGTAGGTTGTATTACGAACGCAATACAATAATGCTAATAACGAAGTTTATAATGCATTAAAAAAATAATAGCATCTCTGGATTCTCCGTTCGCTGCACTTTCAAATGGTGTATGAAAAATTAGAATACTGGGGATCTATCTGTTCAATCATTAGATTGTTTGGAGCCACAAAGTATGTGCAGAGCAGCTAAAACAACACCAGGTGCCATAATATTTTTTCATTAGTAATAAGAACTTTTCCGCCAGATTCCACCGAGTAGAAGCCTAGAAATACAAAGCTATTGCGTTTTAACATTAATGGCTCTGCTTTTGGAAACACGTGTTGGCAGTATTAACTTCGCGGACTATATTTGGTACAAACCTATTATCACTATAGTTTTAATTTGTTTTCTGTTTGTTATATTTATTTCATGTACACATTATTAATAAATCTTATAGTGTCTTACTTATCTATCTTGTTTCATGTTCAATGTTACTATTATTTTTGTTTTTTAGGATGATATTTAATAATTATAATATTATTAGTTACTTTTTTACTTGGGTATTGTGATTATGAAATTATTTTTATTTATTTGTTAACTAAGAATATTATATATTGTTAATATAATCATGAATTTTGTTTGTATTTGTGACTAAGGGGTTATCGTGCTCTGAAACGAGATTATTGATTGATTCTTAGGTCTTCACGCATGCGTCCTATCTAGCTTCGGGGAGAGATCTCAATCGCGTTGAAAAAAACCAGGTGGTTGTACCGTGATGTTGACCGTAAATTAAATTCATAAACATTTAGGTATAACCTTTTTTAAATTCTTTTATTACTTTATTTGTCATACCTCGTGTGATTTAATTGATTATGAAAAAAAATAATGTCTTTCAAAGAATAAATATATTTCTGATTCTCGACGTGTTGTTTTGCTACAAAGGCATTGCTATCTACATTGCTGCTCAACTACTAGCTTACTCAGTTATCTAATGTAATCCATTGCAGCTGCTGCTTAGAGTTGTAGAGATCGATACTAGAGTTGAATTACTCTAAACTAGAGATTCTCGCCATGGTCAAAGTGGTTTAATGGCCTTGCCCATTTGCTCGCCCCTTTTTTTGGTACAAAAATAAAATTAAATATTTTATGTTATCCTTTGACTTGTATATTTGCAAATGTACAAAAATATTTAGTTATTTTGTCTAGCAAAATACATTTTTATTAGATCTTTGAATATTGCATGACTTTTTATTTTTTTGGCATCCTTAATGAAAGTTATACTCCTCCTTTCCTCTTTGGAAATCGATGTTTTAATCCTAAATCAAAATGCTAGACACCATTGGGTTCAACCTGCCAGAAAGATCAAGGTACCCATATTATAGCTAGAAGAACTCTGCAAAGTGATGTAGAACTGATATCTAGAAAGTTAAAAATAAAAAAGACTCCAGTTGGCTCTCTATTTTTAGTATTATGTTGTCGTAGACATTACGTCTACAGAAACATAAGGAAAAACTTGGTCCAAAACGTTACAGCGGAAATCACCTTCAATACTCAGAAGCCGTGACCGCGTTTCACAGTCGCTCACAATTTCTCGTGTTGTGGTTTCGTGGTGATTCAACAACTGAGAAAGGATATGGTGAAGAGAGTTGCTCGAAATCCACCGATTGGAAAATAAAGATAAAGTAAATTAAGTTACTGTTTTTTCTAATGATCTTTGTAGATACTCTTAATTTAATTTGCTATATATTTTCATTGGGGTTTAAAATTTACTTTATTTAATAACATTTTTTTTTTAATAGGGACCATTAGATGTATCAATGTCTATTAGAACTCAAATTGAAGTTATTTGAATGCTCCATATAGTAATTCCTAATGATTTTCACCCCAGGTATAGCAGTTTTAATGATGTTTACCTTAAGATTTCACAATATGTTGATTTTTTTATGATTTGGAAAATAAAATTGTTGGATTTTGAAAAGCTGTTTCTCGGAAGCAATGTCAGGAAATTTTCTGTAGCAATTCCAAAACTTGTTCTCTGTGGTTTTTTTAGCCCATTAATAAGGACTTAACAGCTCTGTAATTAAAGAACAAACAAAATTTTATATTTTTCCAAGCTTATACCTATACGACGCCTTCACAAAATTTTAATAAAATCTGAAGGTTCCAATGTGTGTTGAGTTAAGTGGAATGGCCCAGATGATTTTATTTATTTATTTTTTTTTTTTTTTTGTGGTACCTTTAAATATATAGACCACAAGATGAAAAAATTCGATTTTTTTTCTGTTATGAAATGTACTTCCTAATATAGTTCCAAACTTACTTTTCAAGAACATAGACTGTAATTGTTGTATAGTCTTAATAAGAATTCAATCATATTCTAACAAAAATGTTTATTAAAAAATTAATATATTTTTCTTCAGTAATTCAGTTGCCCTTACTTTTTTATCCTGGCGGCTTTATTGTGGAATATGTTATTTTTTATCTCTTCTTCAAGGACATAATTGTTTAAAATAAATGAAACTTTGTGCAAAAAATATTTCACGTTTTCCTTCATGGTCTCCAGAACTAACTTAGATTTGATTGGAGAAGTTTGTGGTGCGGTGTGGGTGCGGTCAGCAAAGAACAACATAAAAACGAAACCATATTTATTTATTTTAAGGCATAAAATAAATAAATATGGTTCTTTTTAGGCATAAAATAAATAAATATGGTTTTGTTTATTTATGTTGTTCTTTGCTGACCGCACCCCCCGACAAACTTCTCCAATCATTAATCTACGGTCAACTATCTACACCTCATAACTTAGATTTGATTGAAATAAGTACTATGTACCTAAATTCCTTATTCAACTTCCAATAATTATATAGGCATTTTAAGCGTTTATGTATATATAAATTTTTAAAAATCTCTATGTCAAGGATATCTCTGTGGTTGATGAAAAATTAGTCCCTATGACAATCCCCCGTCAGAAAGTTCTGCAGTTCTCCCTTGTGAGGTTTGCAAGATTCGGTTAATTTTTCCAGAACTACGGTAGTGTTTTTAAATTTAAAGAAACTGTATAAAGTTGATCAATTGTGTTCATAAATTCTACTGATGTTCTGATACAAAAAGAAACTTTCGGTTTAACGTCAGATTTTTTAATATTACTATTTAAGATTATTAATTATACTAGAAGTATTGAGACCGAACTTGCAAGTGTTTTTTTTGTTTAGACAATACCTTTTTATTTTCATTTACCTATATTAATACGATCGTACAAAATTACAATCCGTCAAGTTTTCGACAGAAATACAAGATTTGGGGTCCTCTAAGCCCAAACACCCAACTCTCTCAAAATGTTCTCTGTGTGTGCGTTTTTGTGTGAAGAGCCTATGTCAAAAACGAAAAGTAAGATGAAACTGAAATTACATATTTGAGGAGAGTATATTCCTGGGATGGAACAGCAACTTTTTCGATAAAATTGACTGACCGGAAGTGTCACTTAAGAGAATCGATTTTTCACATCTGTTCCATTTTCTTAAAAACTGTTTTAACGATTTTGATTAAACCAGTTATGTCAGTGTACAATTAAATGGTGTTTAATATCAGATAGGTCTTACTCTCCCTGAAATAGTCTGACAGTGCTTAAATGACGAATTTTATTAATCTTTATATAAAATGCCTTTTAATTTTTTTTTATATGAAAAAAATAAACGGTCCTCGTTGTTATTAATAATAAACAATAGATGAATACAAAATAGTAAAAAAATTTACGAACAACTTAAGGAAAAAAATAGAAATATCCGATTCGTACCTGAATAGCTCAGACTTCCTGATTTTTCTCAGTTGCATCATAGCTTCGGTATCTTTTGTTAAGCTGTTGTATTTTTAATAGGAATTTCTTATCAAAATTTATATTCATCATTCCTACCTGAGAAACCTTACTGTACGAATTTTTATAATTTTTTTTTTTAACACCGAAACCAAAAGTTTAGGTGTCCCACTTTGCTGTGATATTTTACATAAAATAGCTATTTTATTAGTTTTAATTGATTAATAAATCAAGTAAAATACCAAGTTTCCTCAAAATTTACACATTATCGAACTCCAAACGTCCTTGCGATGCACCTTACTTATCTAATCTCTAGATAACTTTCTTTAAAAAAGAGTAAAATAAAACATCATAAATAGTTCCTCACCAGAATCCATCAGGAAGATGTTTCGAAAATAAGGGAAAAAAACATTTGTTGTAATATTTTTCGTTATGTTGCGCTTTTATTGCATAAACCATTGTAGTAATAAAAATAATAATAAAAATCCGGCAAAGTTAGAAACTGTTTTAATTCATGTATTCTGCCTGTAATAAGAAGGAACTAACTTAACTTCTGTCTCTGTGGTGAGCTTTATGCGGTATTTCCAAAATGACTTCGCAATGTCCTTTTTTACTATTTTTAAATAACTCAAAATTAATATTTTATAAACTTTAGAATATTAAATCCTGCGATGCATCACTGCCATAAAATTTTTTAAATTTTTAAATTGATAGATTTATTTATTGATAGATATTACAATCTGTCACACAGTTGTGGGCAATAGGTAATATTGATGAATGATCTCATACATACTAAAAAAAAAAAAAAAAAAAAAAAAAAAAAAAAAAAAAAAAAAAAAAAAAAAAAATAAAAATAAAAAAAACACTCTTAAAATATATACAAACAAAAGAATAGACAAGATGAACATAATCGCCATAAAATTAGAATTCGATCAAAAGATGTTTTCTAAACGATGGTTAAGTAAGTGCTTGATTTTTTCCATTTTGTTAACTTTGCTTTTCAGTCGTAATCTTACGATCAATCTTTTAGTTAATGAAAAACTATCTCACAAATTATTAAATATACAGATGTTTATTAGCACTTAAATTAAAGCTAGTTGAATGTACTATAAAGTAGTTTATGATAATTTTTTTCTTAAGAGTAAGTTATTTTTTATATAATATATGTATAGATGATTGATCGTATAATTTCAAATATGAAGAAGGTGGTCAGGGTTGCGGTCAAAAATATTTTACAACTATTTATTATCCGACGTTTCGCCCTACTTTGAAGGACTTCATCAGAGCTGTTTAAGATGATAGCTTTACAGACTTTTTAATTTAGCCCTACAGAATTTTATTCAGAAGTCTGTAAAGCTATCATCTTGACACACCCCTGATGAAGCCCTACAAAGTAGGGCGAAACGTCGGATAATAAATAGTTGTACTCTATTTTGGTCCTTTTTGACCGCTACTCTTACCATCTTCTACATATTTTTTATATACTGTTTTAATAAAATAAGTGTTTGAGAATATGTTAATGATAAGTTCTGTTTTCTGTTTTTAATTTGACGGAATAAGGTTCTAGTTGGATATAAAAACTTTCAGAGACAAGCCTTTTGTCATGAATTCGAACTGTGGCAACTATAAAAGTTTTATCAAAATCATAGGAGTGATTTAAAGATAAAGGATGTTCTAAAAGTTATTAAAACGTTCTTCCGTCAATTTAAAAACCGACCATAATCCTCAGACATATTTTTTGACTAACCAAATGTTTTGTCCGAACAACTAGATACCAACATTTTGGCAAATATGAAAACTACTACTTCTAGGAAGATAAATTTTATATATTACTTTTTATTACATTCAATAAGCTTTAATTTGATTGCTAATAAACAACCGTACGTACAATAATTGCTGTTATTATAGTGTTTCCAAAATTAATTCACTATTTCAAAAAATAAAAGTCATTGTTCTGTTATTAAATGTTGCTTTTTATTTTATTACAGATTTAATAATGAGTTTTTTTATTGTTTACTTACACTTTACTTTGTTTACTGCGTAAGATCTCATTTTGAAAAAGGTAGGTTTTATATAGGTAGGTGCACTTGAGCAAATTAAAATAAATAAATAAAGACTATTAGAAAGATAGAAGATCATCTGCAACTATTATTCTTTACATTTTTGTGATAAGATTGATCGTAAGGCTGCGACTGAAGAGCAAAGTTTACAAAATGGAAAAAAGTCAATAATTTGAAAAATTAGGCACTTACTTGACCTTCGTTTTGAAAACAACCCTTGATCGAATTCTTATGTTTTGGTTGCCATTCGACGCAGAATTTTAATGCTTTAAAGTTTATAAGTCATATTTTCAATAAAGTGTTTAGCTTTTGAGTTATTTTAAACATAGTAAAAACGTCAGAAAATTTTTATGTATTTTATGAGTGCCGCTTAAAGTTCGCCACAGAAATCGGGGCTAACTTAGTTTCTTGTCATTAGAGGAAGAATACATCGATTAAAAAAGTTTCAAGCTTTACACGAATTTTTCCCAACTAGAATCCTTATTTTACTTGACTATAGGGAAATTGTAACATTTCAATATGAGAGCTTTGTTTGAAACTGCCATCACGGGTTTAGATAGCGCTGTCTATAATGAAATATTCCCTTTCGTGTAGTCCTTCCCTTGTCTGCAAATATCGTCCCTGTTTCCACTGATATCTCTGTTTGAATCAGGTCATTTTTTTTAATTAGCGGAAAAAATCGTTCCTTGATTTTGCGGTTGTCATTTACTTTATTCGGACATTTCTCTTTTAAGTAGTATTCTCCGTCTGCCCTACAATGTTGATAGTTGTTACTTACGTTTTAAAAAATATTGTACGATGTATTCATATTAAGTAATAGCCGTTTCACTTAAAAACTTACGGTAGCTATGCATTGTTAGTACTTGGTCCAAATTAAATTTTAAACTGGTTTTGGATTTTTCGCTTCCGTAAGTAGTGAAATGAAAAATCTTTCTTTATTCTAGGACACTTAGTCCCCTGACAATAACAATATGGACAATTTGAACAACATATTTGGATAAGTTATGCTGAGCGATGGGAGAAACCGCTCTTTCAAAGAGAGGGCTAATTTATTGAAAAGTTAAAACTGTTCTCAGCTGAACAGCGCTTCCATAGTGGGTTTTTATCTCTTGAGCGAGGTAATGCACTGATAGGCGAAAAGGTTTTGTATTTTAATTTTGTCATGTTTTGTAGATCTTAGCTACCGACTTTCCTGGTATACGGTTGAGAAACAGACAAAATTATCATAAAAAGGCTATACTTCCATATCACCTTAAGCATCTAGGAACCCGTTTTGATTATTGAATAACGGTTTTGGTGTGTTCTGAGTCGTTATTTTTCATCAATTTAGGCAAAGTAGACAAAAATAAAGTGCAAAATTAAAAAATAAAGAAGCTGTTCTATATTGTTTGTGAATGTCCCACGGATTTGTGGGTCGGGTTAGGTGTGGGGGGAATAATAGGGTAGGGGTATTAACGTATATTTCATCAGTTTTCGTTTGTATTCCGAAAATTAAGCAATTTGGTGAAAAATGTATTCGTGTATAATTGAAGTATATTAAATTTGCTACCAAAGTGGTTTTATGACTTTTTCCTTCTAAACCATGTGCTATAGATGGAACAAGTATTAGTACATTTGAGTTAGACACCTTACAATAACGTTAAAAAATAAAACAGTAACCTGTTTTAATTTTTTTTTAGTGTCATCATACATTACGTGCTTCATGGCAGAGGGTTTAGAAAGAAGGGAGAGTGAGGTGGGTGTGGTACAAACTGTATGTTTTATAAGTATTTTGCTCATAGCTCGTAAGTTATTGGGTTTTATTCAAAATTAAGCAACATTCTATTTCCTACAAATGTGGTCGAATAACCTTTTTTTCTAAACAATCATCCCTCAATATTTCAGAAACTACATCATTTATGGAGAAAAAAAGTCTTACGACTACTTTTGTAGGATATTTAATGTCCTTGAATTTGTTATAACGGAAACCCAACCATTTTCGCGATATAAGAAAAAAATCTGACGACACACGGTTTTTATTACATCCACTCCCTTCTCCATTCCAAACCCATAAGACTTTGAAGTACGTTATACACTGGTATCACTAAACAATATAAATTAGCCTACTGTCTTATTTTTGAATATTAGGATTAGTTGTCTAATTTAATTGTACTAATATTTTTCCTCCATATCCTCATGGTATAAAGAAAAAAGTTAGTGATATTACCACTTTTGTAGGAAAATTAATTTATTTTAATTTTGTATAAAATTTATTCATAAAACCCAATAATTTGCAATATATGAATTGTAAACCTATAAAACCATGGTGTTTACCTGATCTACTCCCCCTCCATCTTCCCCAAATCCAATGCCCAAATCTAGAGACTTAAACACACCTAAAATATTGGTGGTGCTAAACTATATAAAAAATAAGTCACTTTTTTGAATGTTAGTGTTAAGTGTCTAATTGGATTGGACTATATAAATATTGAAGTATTAAAAAATTTAACTCTCAAGACTTATTCAATACAAACAAAGAATTAACATTCTAATACCTAGTAAAGTAAATGAGTAAATTAATGTTTGTTAGAAGTGAAATGGATATTGACTTATTTAACATTTATGGGTATTTATGACTTATCAGCTTGTAAAGATGGATATTCAAAATAATTTTACAAACCAATTATTGACATGTATACATATTGTCCCTTTCTCAATCCAAGTTTTAGAAGAGGGGTTCCATTAGTTACTTATCAGACAATGCTGATTATTTCATTTAAAATCTGTTTGTTGATTGCTCTTAATAAACAAGATAATAAGTTTTAAAAAAATCTTCACTATTATACTGGGGATATATTTAATACTAATAACCTGGTTACATTGATGGTTTAAGTCATACAGGCACGATTGTTGCTTGCAACAAATTAGTTCTTAATTATCTAGTTGTTGTAGCCCAGATGATATTGTACTATAGGGTTTTAATTATTAGTAAAAAAAATAAATAAAAATAAAACGGTGGCCAAAAATCTGAAGACCTAAAATTTTTGCTAATTTTCACTTAGTACTCATTAACTTTAAAGCTATCTTCTGAACGATAAAAATTAATAAAACCTTTTTAAAGTAATATGTAATTTAGCACACTAAGATTTTTCTAGACTTTCAGTATGTTAAAATATACTTATCACCTATTCTTTCCTTATATCTCCTCTTCTACTACGGCCATTACAACAGAGATATTCCATCTCCTTTATCCTCTCTGTGTCCTGAGCCTTGCATCGCATTGCATTATATCATATCAAAAGAAAAGTGACTCAATTAAAAAATGCAATGTTTGAGAAAAATCAACTTAAAAATATAAAGCTTATAGTGAAATAGTAGAAAGCTATTTGTAAATTATTTCTTATAACATTATAGAAATATTTTACTGCTCTTCCTCCAGTTGAAAGGTTGAAATATAAACAAATGTTTTATAATGTTGATAATCTTCATTTAATTTATTTATCATTATCATTTTTTAGAAACACTCAAGAAAGAAAATGAGACAGAAGAAGAGGAAGAAAAAGCTAGTTTCTTAAAAATAGAGAGTGTTCAAACACTTACAAGTGCCAGTGTACACTCTATTTCGGACTCTGATAGCCAAGACAGTATTATTAGAAGAAAAGATAATCGCAATAGTCCAGCGATTATTTCAGATTCAGAAGAAGAAGAAGAGCGAGATGGTAAAAATATCTATTGTTATAAAATGTCCTCATGTATATCAGACAATTTTAATTTTTTAAAGAAATATATTTGATTATTGTTTTAAAATAACTACTTTTTCAGAGCCTACAAAAAAGTATTCAAGAATTAAGACTATGAATTCTGGTCACTCCAAGAGAAAACCTGTTAAAAATATTGTTAGTGAAAAAAGTGAAAATGGAATTAAACGTAAAGCCTCAACGTTCGAGGAGAAAAAGGAAAAGAAGAAAGGTATTTAGAATGGTTTTGTCTCTGTTGTACTTTCAAATTAGACTAATTCATATGATTTTGGCTTATTATAGAAGCAGTAGACTGTCGATAATTTCCTGTGGTATTTCCTCAAATACATAAAACTTGCGTCATGTGTAATTAAGTAGCATATTATCAACTAAATGTCTCTTCATTGAAGTGTGTGTCATACATTATGTTTTCATTTGTTTGAATTAGTGCATTGCTGCCTATTATACTTATTTTCATTTAATCAAACTATATTACACATTGTCATATTAAATAAGCCATTAAATGCTTTGATCAAAGAAAAAGAAAATTTTTTTTTTAAAAAAGGAAAATGTATATCTAGTAAAATAATAAACTTATTGTTTTCTGTTTGCCTTTAAATAATTTGTTTTTTATCAATTAATTTCATTTTGAAATAATAATTAATTCAATTTTGCAAAATTATGTTTATTTTTTCTTATAAATTTTCCAAAGTTCCATTGGATTTGAATTATCGAGAGTCTACCATAAATAAGTTACTGGTGTGGTTTCCTTTTGGCTCTCTTAAATTAGTGTCATTTGTAGGTGATTATTTTCATATAATGGTGGTACTTATCTTTATTGGTTTCTTGATATTATTTTTGTATTTAAAATTTGATTATCTTTATAACATTTATTTGGGTGGAGGTTACTATGAAGTGAATTAGTAGTAGATAAAGGTTTGTTTTTATTCTTTTTATTTTATTTACCTTTCATTTTGTTTGCATTATTATAAAGTAAGTTTTAATTTTTTAACAAGTTTTCAGAAGTTATTGTCTTTGGCTTAATAGCCCAGAAACTTGCCTTTTATTATAATTTATTTAATGGACTACAAAATAATATTCCATATTAAGATCAAATAATCTTTTTTTTGTTTAATTATTATAAATACCTAATAATAATTTTACATGTAATAAAAATAAATCTAACAAAAATAGAATACATAATTAATTCATTATAATAATATTTGAATGCCCATGGTTGGGCTTGCGTTTTAGCTCAAATTTTCTCATAACTGTGATATCATTAAAGATATCTCTGATTTCAGCTCCTTTTCAATCACAAAACGAGGTTGAGACTTTGTTTTTAAACCAACAACTGCAGAAAAGACAGTTACACATAAGCAAGATGCTACAAATGGCAATAAAATGTCTAAAGCTTTGTTTGTTAAATTAGAAAAATCTTTCTTCCACACAAGAAATACATTTTGACGGTGTTCCTCTCATCATAAGGTCCTCATGTGTTAGTTACTCTTGATTATCCTATTCTGAGACAGGTCATTACCACATCTTCTCTTCTATTATGTTATTTGTAGGTTTTTCAACTAAAGACTACAGATGGTTTAATAATTTTAAGTTTATTGTCCAAAAACCTTTGTTAAAACCAAAGTTTAAACAAAGGGACATTTTCCCCATTTTTCTAATGCCTTCTTTCTGACCGAAGAAACTATTTCTTTGATGAATGCAGCAGTTACTACCATACCATCATTGATAGCTCTTTTTTCTTACAAAAATGCAAAAGCAAATTTATTCCTGTTGATGCCATAGTGACCAGGTAGCCATACAAATTGAACCTTACATCCAGCATAATTCAATGATTATTTTCTTTGATTTATGCTTTTTTCTTTTGATTCAATGATTTTCACCTGCGTTTCGACTATGAGTGGAATTCTGATGCCCATACATTTATAATTGCGATATATGCCAGCAATAAGAACTTATATGCCCAAAGAAAATTATTTTGATATTAGTACATACAAGTGTTTTTTACTTTTTCTTAAAATCACTAAAGGTCAAATATGATAAGTTATACTATAGAAATGAACAGAGAACTGTTTAATTTGTTATCATGATCAAGTAAAAGCAATAATGTGCCAACAAAAATATTTAAAGCTAATTCAAATGAAGCTGAAAATAATTATGAAAAATCATCACAAAGAAGTCACCTCAACAAGCAGTGAACTTCAATTGAAATACCAACAACCAAGTATTTTATGATATTTATGAAAATTTATATTGTAGGAGTTAATGTTTATATTTTTGTTTCTATATAAGAAATTACATTTCTTATATAAATAAAATATGTTTTCTCCTATTATTCAAATATTTCTGGAACGAATTAATAATAAAACTGAACCATTAACTTGCAATTTATTTGTCATTATAAAAATTATTTACAAAATAATTAGTTAAAACCGGTAAATGATAAAATTAATAACAAATACAGTAAATATTATAAGAAGGAAAGAAGTAGTGAGGAAAGTAATATAGTATGGCTGAATAACAAATACATCATGGAGATACATAAAGGTAGGAAAATGATAATCTTGAATCCTTGTTGGCAATGAACTGAAAACTAAATTTAAACGGAAGTGTTCAGTCTTTTTTTTTGTTTGTTTGTATCCAAAAAAAAAATTATATCTTGGTAACTGCTGTGAGCCTCCTTGGCAATAGTTATCTCCTCAATACCACTGGCATAGGTAAAAAAAACTCACAAAACAGAGGAAATAGGCTACCTCCCTATTTGGCAAAATGGGAGGGTGCCTGTTAAATTATGGCCATAATACAGAATAATGAAGCTTGTAGTTTCTCTTGTCTATTACTATGATATTAGTGCAGAAATGTATTGTGAATTGCAAATCTATCTGGCTATTGAATTATTACAGAACCATTGGTGTACTTGTTTGTAGTAAGCAATTCAAGTTAATCAAATTACTGAAAACTGCTCATACTTCTAATTATTGAAGTAATCTATATTAGATAGCTAGGATAACATATAAATATATTAGGAAAGAAAGTGACATATTTTAGTTCAAGCAGTTGTCTCAATAACAAGTGTATCATAAAAACCATGTGTTGACTTAAATCTGATTTAATAAATAATGATCTGATTTAATGAAATCTTAAATGATGACTCTTAATTACAACTTAATTAGTTTTATTAACATAAACTATTATTTAAGTGATTTTCAAATAGAAGAATTTGTAATTTATTAAATTTCCTTTTGATCATATATTGAACAAATATTGATGGTGGGGTGACAAAGCATGTTAAAGCACATTCTAAAGGTATTCAAAGTTAAGACCTCTCAAGTGTGATAAGTACTTAAGTAGGTAACTATCCTAAAATAGGATTACCTCCTTAAAGAGAAGACAACTTCACTGAAAATACTCTGATGATTTTCCTCCCTCTCTACTTAACCGAGACCAGTCGGTAAAAGTTTTTTTACTGTCGCTAATTGGGTGTAGGAGTGATGTCCTTAATCCATTTATCTTAGTCTGAAATTGTGATGTTGTTCTTCCATATCAGGTAACCATTTGGAGATTTTGAATAGGTTATGTCTGTTCTGACAAAGAAATATAAGTACTAGTCAGCTTTCCTTTTTGAGTCATTGTCCGAAAGTCTAAGCTGATTTTTCTTTTTCATTCAATATGATATGGGTCATAAAACCATGGATGCAATGCTCGGTGACTGACTCCCTTTGGCTATCTTTACGTTCAAAAGCGATGAAATGTCTGTAAAAATAATCATGATCTTCTTTGCCTGTAATGCCAACTGAAAAAACTCCTTATGATATGATATATATGTATTTTGATTTAACTGCAACAAAGTCTTAAAGCAGATATTTCTGTTTTCATTGAAGATATGGAAATGAAATCTTTCAAAGAACATTCCTTTCATCATCTCAGAGTCATTTTCTCATAATTAATTTAAAAAAATATTAAATGATGCTGCAATAATGTAAATGGGTTTAAGTTATTGGTTTCGTTTTATCGACACCATTGATATTTACCTGGTTAATAGACTGAATGTAATTTTTTAGAAAAAAATGACATTTCCATATTGCTTTACAAAAATTGATATATATAATTATTATCATTTTTTATTTAAGTTGTTAAAGAAGTTTCCTATTTTTTCTAGAACATTAGTTTGTTACAGTTAGTTAACAATTTATTTGAAGTCAATAGTTAACTGTAGATTTTTGCGGATAGATTGTGTATAATTCATTGTTACGCTTATCTTTCAGTTTATGGTGGTTCAGAACAACAAACAAAGGGTTTCGAAGGGGGTGAAAATGAGCCAAAGATTATCAAAACATTTTCTCCCAACATTAAAGCTGTTTACACTAGTGTAATCAAGCTAAATGTTCAATATTCTGCTAAGTGTAAAGTTTGTGGAAGTAGTGATCATTCAGAATCACAATGTTGCTACAAAAATTCTAAGTGTTATAATTGTCTAACATTAGGCCATATAGCTAAAGTATGTACTAAGCCAAAAGTAGAAGAAACTTCAAAAAATAGTTCAAAAGAAGAGAAATCAAAGATGATGGCGAAATCTAGAACAGAAAAAAGTTCTGAACAGAAGCATAGACCCAAGAAAGGTATTTTTAAATTTTAGTAGGTAGTTGACTTGTTCATAGATCAGCAATAGTGACATTAATATGGGGAAGGGAAGAGGGGGGAACAGACAAGCTATTTTGGAATAAAGCATTTGATTATAGAATTTTTTTTTATATTTTGATAAGTGAGAAATTGATTGTTAAGTTGAAAAAACTGTTTCTTTCTACTTTTATTATTTTTATTCTTCTCCTTCTTTTAGTATCGTCAGTCACTCCTTACTAATAGATTAAGCAAACTAGAACAAACCTTATAAGACAGGCAAAGTTAATGGTGAAGTATTATGGTCACTATGATAAAAGGACCTCTGGTTCAGTGAACTGAAATGATTTAATTTTCTGCTTAAAAAATATTGCTCTTAGTATTTATGAAAGGGATAATTTTCCATAATTTAGTTTATAAAAAAAAAGTATTCTCAATATTTGAATATCCTATGAGGATTAATTCCTATAATGTTAGTTTCTGTACTTCTAAAGTTGGATTTAGTCATTGCCCAAATTAGAAAATTAGTGGCCAGGATGTCTCCATTACTTAATTCCGAACAAGTTTAAATAATATAATTATGAGAGATAGTTGACCGTGGATGATAAATGAGGAGATGGTTGGGGGTGCGGTCAATGAAAAACACAAATAAGTATGATTAACTTATTTGTGTTTTTCATTGACCGCACCCCCAACCATCTTCTCCTCATTTAAATAATATAAATTACTAATTCCTCGCTAGTGTAGTGAGAACTGTCAGTCCTACTATAATAGTACTAGCTGGCTCTTGGCTGGAATTTAGTTACATAATGCTCAATTGCTACTGTAAGAAATAAATAAATAGCTATTCAGTATCTTAAAGTGAAGTTAATTTTATCAGAAATCAAATATTTTCATTGAGTACCAATCATGATCGTGTGTATTTCAAGAAAACCTGTGACACAGGATTTTTAAATTAAAAATCTATACGCATTCATCTTCATCAGTTTATTGAAGCACTTCATAATTTAAGTTTTCTATATAATAAGTTTATGTCATTTACTATGTTAAATAGTAAATTTATGACTCCAAATTAAAAGGAAGGAATAGTTCTGTGTATTTTGATGTATTTTTAAAATTGTAGTTTACAAAATATGACTGCTGTAATCACTTTCTGAAATATTGTTGCTATTTTATATTTTTGTTTTGTTTTAAATGATTTTCTTCTCCAAACTGTTTTTTAAATATCCATTAGTGATACTTCATTTAAGAGGGAGTGGACTAGATTTTGATTTTGATTTGATTTCAAAATCACAACTTTTAGTAATTTTTTTCTTTTGGTAATTGACCAATTATTTCTGTTATGATTTTTTAGCTAAATTTCCTCCTTAGTATGTATATCTACATACTAACACATTTACACTTAAGGTTCATTATCTGAAAATGTGTAAATCATATGTCTCGTCCATTTTCAACCTCGAAAATGAGCAGCAGTCATTATTGGAAAAAAAAATAGAACTCATCCACTCCTTTTGTTCTACTATGGAAGCTATATTTTACCTCCAAAATAGATTTATAAGTAGTAAATAAAAAATTAAAAAATATAATTTTTCCGATCTCTCACGATGTCCGACCCCAGTAAGGGCTCTTTAAAAATTCGTATTCAATCTACAATTGATTGTTTATTTCAATTCACAAACTGATTTAGTCAGTTATTACGTGATGATTCTATTAATAAAATGTGCCTCAATATTTATTGTAGTCAATAAAAAGAAATAAAATTAAAACTATATTGTTTTTTCTTCACTCCCTAAATTTAATATTTTTTCCATCATTTTTTTAAAACATAAGGAAAGGTATTCCTGCACGGACTTCAAGTGAAGGTACTATACAACTAAGTAGATATAAATTTTTGCAGCTCAAAATTATAACTTTTTATTATTGTGATTTTAGGAAGTGAAATCTACTCATCTTGAGATAATTTCCTATATGCACACATGTACATGTATAATATTTTATTGATTACTGCTTATTTCAACTCCACTTTTTCACAAATTAGTGATTTTGCAATTTATGCGCTGACTACAAAAGAAAGTAATAGATGATGATTAAGTTGTCTTGTCTTGATACTTTCATGTTTATTTTTTTAAGGGGCCAGTATAACAAATCGTGATATACATTTTTTATCTATATACATAAGCGAATCATTTCCCATTTAATGTTTTCTGTTTTTTTTTTTTTTTTTTCATCTTGTAGATTTTCAGAATTATTCATAACAATTCTAGAAGAGCTTTAGCGTTATTTAAATATTAGTCTTTTTGTAATGACTTTAGAGCATGATTTTTTGGTTTCAGATTAGTTGCTCTGTAGTGCATGCATTTTTAAGTCTGTTAAACTATGCCATTTACTATTTATAATTTACTTCTTTAGAGTTGGTTGCTAAATGAGGGGATAATGCTATCTTGGATTTGCCTTCTGAAGCTTTAACTATTCCAAGACTCAAAAATAAATGTATTGTCATTTCCATTAAGCCTTTGAGCAAACTTGTTCTGGTTTAATTTTATCCTGAACCTGTCAGAGAGTAGTTAATAATACTGATCTTCAGGATAGTCCTGAATTAATTCTAATTCCTGATTCAGCAACTGGCCCTAAAGTTTCAAGTTTACAATAGTTTTATCATTCAGGTTCCTCTTAATGGGTGCATTACAATCCTTGTGATCCCATACTATTTACAATAATTATTTAATATTACATATCTTCGCTCAACTGTGATACTTGATAACTCAGAAAAAAACTTTATACTATTTTAAAAAAGTAAAAATTATTGTTTTATTTATGAGACATCTTGAAAGAATTCTCAAAGTCTGAAAAAATTATATATGTATTGTTTATGTGTATTGATTATGATTATGTATCGTATAAAATTATGGTTGATACAAGGTGTGTCTAGATTAATGCATTGATTTTTTATTATTTTTCTATTATTAAAATTACTTTTTTGGTTTACGAGGTATCACAGCTTAAGTTAAGTGATGATATTTGTCTATAGAATACTATATACTAGTTTATATAAATTAATTGATAATTAGTCATTAAATTACTCTAATTGTAAGTATTGCTGCTTGAGTGAGATTACACTAGATTGGCTGATAAAATTGTCTATCATTTTTTTTTCTATCTTCTTTGGAATCCTACATATAGATAGATAAATTTGAATAAAATGCAAAAAAAGAAAAAATATTTTTGAATAATTTTGCTTATTTGTCCCTCCTCTCTCAATCTCCTGGAGTTTTTTGAGACACCTTCGTAAGTACTAATTTCTTAATGGTTTATACAGCTTATATCCCAAACCATTTTTATTCTGACTTCACTAAGTTAGCCAATTTCACATTATGTTATCTATGAATAATGCATCCATCATCCATTCAATACTCTTCAACTCCATAGTAGAAACCTATATTTACATCCGTTCTATTAAAAATTTCAAATCCCTAGTTAATATATCATCCCAATCTATTCCCTATAACCCTCTGAGACATATGAAAATAAGATAGGCATGAAACTTCTTAATATAAAATTGTCATTGTAGTGCTACAAATGGATAGTTTTTCACCAAAACATTGCTTTGGTTTGACAAGATTCTGACAAAACAAATTGGCAAACCTCGATTTTCCTATAGAAATCACATGCAACAAAATTGTTCAGCTTCCAATCAAATTTTAGTCCTATCAGTTAATATATAAATGAACTAGATGTCCTACCTTAGTTACAATTTTTTATAGTAAATCGTATCTTTGAAGCTCTGTTTTCCAAATTGTTGTAAAACATTTAGAACCTTGTCCAACCAAGGTCACAAATTGTTTGTATGCCGAGATACTCCTTAAAACTTGGCTACCATTGTAAATATATATATTTGTGGTATTTAGAATTTCAAGCCCATCGAATTAATGAGTTCCATAAATCTAGTGTTAAACCTATTTTAATTAGTTTATTTTTCTTTATTAAAAAATATTATTTCAAAATTATCCTTATTTCCTTTATCATTTCTACTGGAATAATTTGTTTGTCTTTTATTTTAGCTAAAAAGGCCAAAAAAGAAGTAAATGATGATGATGTTGACACTTGGTCAGATAACGTTTATGATAGGTAATAAATAATTTATTATTATATTTTGAGTTATTCATAATTTGGCTGATTGATTTGATTAGTTGTATATGCTAATAATTAACCTATTATCGTTCAGTCATCACATATGTCTGTTTTTTGTTGTTTTTTTTAATACCCAGTTAAATCTTTAATTTGGAGGTATGAAAGATAAGGAGTAAGATAATCATTATTGCTTATATTTATATTTTGCATTTTGAAAAATTTCTGTGATTATGGAAAATTTGTTTCTTTAACACATAACGTAACACATTGGTTTGTTGCCAATGTTCAGCTTCTTATCAAAATTAATCAATATTCACAATCATAAGTTACAATTTTTATTCAATGAAAATAATATTCAGTTTAAGATAAAATCAATGATGCAAGACAAGAGTAATATGAGATATATATTAGTAATAGTTGTGAATATTTATATTCTGAAGAAGTTGGATAAAGGTATAAATCATTTAATTTTTTAAAAATTTAATTAAAATAATAAATTGTTTAAAATATCAATAAATTTGCTAAACTACTAGAATGATTAAATTAATAATAAATGCATAATTAATCATATTACTATGTTTCGGGCTATTCAATTTTCAAAGCAGATTAGGGCTGCAGTAACAACATTTATTTCTTTTATCTATTTATTATATGTTCTCCATTATCTATTCCAATTAAAATGCTAGATCTCTCAGATCACCTGCCATGATATGCTAGTTTAAGGTAGAAACATTTTGCATTAGATATGTTCCCTGTGCAGTCTTAATATAACGATATTGATTTATATTTCTTTCGATTATTTCATTTTGAAAAGTCGTATGACAAAATTGTATTCACAAGTAACATCTGAAGATGGCTGTATCACTAAGAATTTTATTTGTTTTATTTTATTAAAATAAATATTAATTTTTTAAGAATGTGGTTGTAACAGTTTTTAACAATAATTTAACTGATTCTTAAATTGAATCCAATTCAATTGAGCTTATCTTTGTATTTATTTATTAGAATTTTTTTCAATTAAAAGTTTTTCAGGCATAGAGGACAAAATAAAGGATCATAAACTAAATAAAAAAGTTCTCTCATTTTAAATTTGTTCACTTTTTGATGGATCTGGTAATAACATTTCGAAATCATATATACAAAAAGTATAAAAATTTAGAATGAAAGAGAACTTTTAAATTTAGTTTTTCTTTATGTAAGAAATTTAGCGCTTGATGGAGATTTCAATTCTTTAATTCATTTACTGTTGTGGTCATATTCAATATATGAAACAACTTGGATATCATGATTATTATTGCCTGACAGGCATAAGATTAGTTTGTCTTTGTTTTTTATTGCCTTATTTTTCCAAAAACCACTAATTTAGGATAATTTAATCATTAATAACTTAACAGAAAAGAGTGACCTTTTTTTTAGATTCTTTGTCATCATTCTGATAGTTGTAACCAAATGCCATGCACGTATAATCATGAAAATTATATTTATAACTGAATAAAAAATTGAGAACATTCAAGAGGGAATCATTCGAAATAAATTCTAGTTTACATTCGTATTTTTGGCTCAAAATTACTTATGACTTCTCTGTGGGCCATAGATGTATTTTTCTAGCTTTAGCCAACCCAGCTTTTGCATCCACTTCTCCATTACAGTTTCCTTATCTATAGTATCTTCAAACTTTTACCTTGTCTTCTGGATTGCCAGCTTTTCAAATCAGTTCAGCTGATGTTCTCTTCTCTCACATTTTATTCTCCTAATTCTACCCTACCTACTATATGTTTCAGTTCTGGTATTCTCTTAACTAAGTTTCTATAACCTCTTCTCTTCAAAAATATTTCCCCTGTACATTTTCACCGTACTACTCCTCAAAATATTTCTGTTAGTTAATTATTCTTTAAGGGAGGGGGTGTAGAGCTTTTCCAGCTGCCTAAAATCTTGCTGGAATTGTTCAAGTACAGTGCCATCTTGATTTTGGAATCTGTTTTTTCTTCCCTATCTTTATTTCTCACCTAAAAGTTCCTGTCAGATCTTCTGACCCCATCCTGGCCATAGCCTCTGCAGATGCCTAAAATCTTGGTGCAGTTTAGGGTATGTTTAATTAATGCCTTACCTGGTTTATTATATTGTTAACATTGGCTCTGCCTCTGGATACCAGAAAGGTCACATAGTTATCCTTTAGTAAAAATTTCTATACTTTTGAGTTGGCAATATCCATATTTAATTCTTATTAATTATCAGAATATATATTCTAATCATAAATATATATTAATAATAAAAAAATATATATATTAATAATCAGAATTCTCTTCCATCCCAGTATTCTCTATAAATAGTGATATCGTGAATGAAAAATCATTATTCATGTATTATCTATTATGTTGCAGTGATGCAGATTCAGATGTTGAAGTTTCGAATTATATGACAGGAACAAAAAAGAAGGTCTTTGAATTTTTAAATACAGCTACTGCAGTTGAACTACTGGCAGTCCCTTCTTGTACACAGAACAGAGTAAATAACATTCTTGAAGCTCGACCATTTTCAGGATGGAGAGATATGGTGCGTTTGTCTTATCTTCTAGTTACTATGCTTAAAAGTTTTGTTTTAATCTAAAAATATTATTATATCAAAATAAAAACTAAATCTGTACCGCTACAAACCATGAAGGGTCAGGGGTGCAGTACTTTGTAAGGAAGAACTGTTACTAGACCAACGGTTGTGCAAGGAGGTAATTTGGTCAGAATCACTCTCGACCACCAGATTTTTACCCAACGTAGGGTACCCACTTTTTAGGGCTGGGTGGACCTCGGAGGGCTGCCTTGGCTACAGTGAAACAGATGATAATTATCTTCTACAGCCAGATTCGAATCCGTGTCCTTAGAACTAGTCACCCATTACTTTACCTATGAGCTACTCACTCCCACTGGTTTATTACATAACGAAAATAATTTAGAAAGTAACCAAACTATGTACTTTTCATAAATTCTAAATTTCCTGAAAGTTTTTTTTAAGGTCCAGAAGTTCAAACAAGAAGTTCATAGTTAAGCAATGTTCATTGTTTGATTACAAACAAATGTTAAATTTTTGGAGATGGGTTGCTAATTAAAAATACATTGTTTCATTTTACACTAGCTGTTATTCAGAATGAAAAAAATAGAAAATCCCCTTCTCTCTCTGTTTCCAATTTCAAAATAAATTGAATAGTTGTGTTTCGTACTATGCTCGTTTATCCCGGGGAGATGTAGCTGTTAGAATTTCCCTTACAACTATTTAAATTAACCATAAGTTGTTGTTCCAATAATGAATTTGAAGTTAGACAATAATTATCTTTTTCTTTTAATAGGTGCAAAAACTGGAAAGTGGAAAAAACATGGGTGCTCAGATCCTTAACTTGGCATTGGATGTTTTAAAAACTAGGACAATAGTTTCAAAACTGATGGAAAAGTGCTTAAAGCTTGCCATTTCTACTGAAGAAGCAATAGCTGCAGGATCTACTAGGCTCAAAGAGCAGCCTTCTACGTTATGCCCTGAGCTACGACTGAAAAGTTACCAAATGGTTGGTCTCAACTGGTTGGCTGTTATGCATTCTCAAGATTTGAGTGGGATATTAGCCGATGAAATGGGTCTTGGCAAAACTATCCAAGTGATATCATTTCTCGCATACTTGAAAGAAACAGGTGAGAGTAATCATCCTCATCTTATTGTTGTACCTGCAACAACATTAGAAAACTGGGCAGTGGAGTTTACCCGCTGGTGTCCGTCCTTGCGAGTGGTCGTATACCATGGTAGCCCCGATGAGAGGAGGGCTCTTAGAGTCATGTGGTTCAAAGAAAAATTTAAATCAATGGATGTTATTATAACCACTTACAATATTATTGGTACTAATTATGAAGAAAAGAAAATGTTCAAGATTATAAATTTAGATTATGTTGTTTTTGATGAGGCACATATGTTAAAAAATATGAATACACAGAGGTAAGTTTCGAATTGAATTAAATGATAAAATTTTTATAACTAGTTTTAAAACATGCATTCCTATTTATCAATAATGTATGATTGCTAATTAATGGATAATTTGATTTTTAGGTATGCCCATTTGTTTAATATAAACGCCAAGCGCCGTATTCTTCTCACTGGGACACCTTTGCAAAATAATTTACTAGAACTGATGTCATTGCTGAATTTTGTGATGCCAAACATGTTTGCTGATAAGATACAATACATCAAAACATTCTTTTCTAAAAATAGTAAGCTTCCAGTGGAGAATCTTCCACAGTTTGAGCAAAAGCAAGTTGAACTGGCTAAAAGGATTATGAAACCTTTTGTTTTGAGAAGGTTAAAACAAGATGTGTTATCAGATCTTCCTAAGAAGACTTCAGCTCTGATTAAGTGCCCTCTCGAAGAAAACCAAAAAATTAAATATGAGGAATATTTGCAAGAAATTAAGTATTGTGCTGAGAATGATCGAGAAAATTATAATTACATGTCTTCATTTATGCAACTTAGAAAGTTAGCAAATCATCCCCTAGCTTGCCGTTACATATTCCAGGTAATTTTATTGTTAGATGTAATTAATCAAATCAATAAATTTATTATTAATTATTCTACTCTGTACTGTTTTTATATTAATCCAACCAAATAAAGTGTTGACTTAAAAAATTCTCCTAATCATAATTTTTGTTTTCAGTGTTGGCCTCTATTCAAAAACATTTACTAGGAGATTTAATCATTGTAGATTTAAAATCATTTACTATCTTAAACATGCATTGATTGCATGGTTAATACAGATAGTCAGAAACAACTAAATTTCATCTGTCACTCTGCAATATCTAGGGTCATAGTATGAAATAAGTTTTCTCCATCTTTTTTCGAATACTGTCGTTTAAGTTTAAATTTCTTCTGCTGAATTGATCAAACTAATTAGGGATATCTTATTGTGACTCCTTTCCAGATGTTAAACTTTATACCAACCCTTTGTTTTGCTTTATTTTTTTTTTAATAGAAATTAAAATGCAGAGTACAGAGTTTTATATGTTGGAGTGATATTAAATAACAGAAAAAGCTATAGTGCCTTTTGTTTTTTTTATATATATTATAATTTATTATTTTTATCTCTCTTATTTAATATTTCACTGTCACATGTAATTATTATGTATGTGTATATGTTTAATTGTTTCAGGATGAGCAGCTTAAAGATATGGCTGAAAGGCTGTCTTTTGATTATAATTACAAAGGTGATAACAAAGAGCATATTTACGAAGATTTGTTATATATGTCAGATTTTGAAATACATCAGTTAACTGAGGAATATAGGGTGAATAATTTAGTATTTAAATCTGTAATAGTATATTATAAATCAGATGTTTTTTTTCTGATTTGAGACTTCAGCTCTTACGGCTTTTTCTCTCACATTATTTACTTATTGATATTTTTCAATTCAGTTATAGTTTTTTACTTACAGTGTATATCAAAATTCAAGTTAGAAGACCAAACCATATGTGAAAGTGGAAAGTTTAGGAAATTGGATGAGCTTTTGCCAAAGATGAAGGAAGAAGGCCACAGGGTGTTAATTTTTAGCCAGTTTGTATTTATATTGGATATTTTGGAACAGTACCTGAAAATAAGAGATCACGATTACCTGCGTTTGGATGGTTCAACCAGAAGTTTAGATCGGTGATCATATATAAATATTATTACTTGCAATTTTTACTTTCTAAAACTACAGCAGAGGAAATATCATAATAAAGAAAGAATATTAATATATTTGAAATAGACTGTACATTTAACACTATTTCTTCTGTTCTTATTAGCTTTTGGACTCATTTGTCTTCATATTTATTTAAAATAAAGTTGGTAATTTCTTCATTGTTCAGTTTATTTTGAGTTCTAGAACAGTTCTATACTATTTCCAAGAAAATTCAAAGCATTATTCTTGATACTGTTTCTCTCAACCAACTTTTTGTTGGATACTTATATAATTTTTTCTTACCTCGGAAATTCTTTCCGAACGCCTCTAGAATAATGTGTTGATTTTTCTTTTTTTAAATGGTATAATGGTTTTTTCAGGTTTGTGAGGTATCACATCTTCAAAAACGATATGCATTTTATTTTCAACATTAACTTTTCAAGTTCAATAAAAATGACAATTTAGATCAGACTTAGTTTAATTGTTTTATTACTTTTATTTGCATGAGAACATCAAGTATTTAAATAAAATTTATTAGATTAGAAGCTCATATCATTCTAATTGTTTTTGCAAATACGCATGTAATTCAATAATCAAAAAAATTTGTAATTTATATTTGAAAAACATTACAGATTATCACACAAGTTCAGTATTAAATTAATTATAAATAAGATATTTTTTTAGCATCATTATATCCCTTTAAAAAAAAAGGAATTAGTTGTTGGCTTGTTGAATTTCAAGGAAAATCCTGGAGTGACCTGTAACTAAGATGTATAATTAAAAGAAAATTGGCACCTTAGTCCAAGAGAAAAGCCATAGAAAGCCCACTGGATTTTTTTTTATTCAATTTTTAAATTATACTTATCATGAAATTTATAACCTCAAATATTAAGGGAGGAGTTTAATTTTTTTTTTAAATTACACTGAATGGTACTCAGTGGCTTAACTGTCTCTTAGTGCTGTCAATACCCGTTTCTGATATAATGAAGGGAAAATCAACAATTAAAAAATAAAAAAAAAAAAAGATTTATTTTAATAAGAAATATAATTTCTAAATAGCATAAATTTGTTCACTAATTTATAATAAGAATTAATTAGAAATTTAATAGCTGCATACATGAGTATATAAAATTAATTATACATAATGTATTTGGGGAAAAAAATTGTGTGCATCTTTTTATGGAAATAATTGTTGCTGGAATTGATTTTTCTGAATTAATAAAGTGGATATTTTAATCACATTCCTTATGCCATTCCAATTATTCTTAAAACCCTCCTGAAAGGTGCAGTGGTGTGGAGACCTTGTGTAAATTGTTATATTGGAGTTTTGCCAATACCTAGATACCAGGGCATTCAAAAAGTCCTGTCGTTTTTCGTTTGTTCGTTGTTTATTTTGATTCTAGAGTGTTTGCTAATTAATTCCGTTCAATACAACTTTTA
>NW_027104651.1:292447-307616 GCF_000696795.3 Halyomorpha halys | reverse complement strand
AGTAAAAATCAACAGTTTTTTAAGGAAGGAATTTGGGCTTTACCATCTCGTTGGGAGAAGGTTACCGACTGTAACGGTGGATATTTTGATGAATAAAGGTGATTATTTGAAAATATTTATTTATTTATAATTTCCCCCAAAAAAACGACAGGACTTTTTGAATGACCTGGTAGATTCTCCACTTAAGCCATGAGTATCTGAGGCTATATATACCGTCTATGCTCACCCTCTAGTGGTTTTCAATACCAGTGAGATGGGAGGTAAAACCTGGAGATCTGGAAGGGGAAAAGCTAAAAAAAAAAAAAAAAAAATTAAATCAATATTGTATTTATTGTTGAAACTGAACATGAATTGAAATTTTGCGTTGTTGCCATTTTAAAGTATTGTTACAATGTTAGAAATTCATTCAACGTTAGTAATGAAAAAATCCTTTAAAATTTATTTTAACTAATAAACTTTCCTCCATTCTATCCCATTGATTTTCTTTTTATATTTACAATGTATTATTTTTACTTTTTTTTCAGGCAAGAATTGATTGATAACTACAATGAAGATTCGAACATATTTATATTTTTGTTGACCACAAAGGCTGGAGGAATTGGTATCAACCTCACAACAGCCGACACTGTCATTATTCATGATATAGATTTTAATCCTTACAATGATAAACAGGCAGAAGATCGATGTCATCGTTTAGGACAGCAAAAGTAAGTCCATTGTCTTGCATAGAGTAAAATATTTAAAAAACAATTAGTATATTATTTTTTCTCATTTAATTCAGGAAATTATAGTATTCCCATGATTCATCATCTTTGATAAATTGAGATGAATTTTTTCCAATTTTGATTATTACTTAACTTCTTGTCAAGACAAAAAATAATGTTGATAATTTAAAAAGTAATTTTTTATATTTTTGGAAATAAAAGTGGGAGAATGAAAGGGACTTGTCATAACTTATTTTCTTTAAAAAGTACATAATAAGTACTAATCATTTATTTTTTAGGCCTGTTCATATTATGCGACTTATTAGTGAAGGTACAGTAGAAGAGTATATCTACAAGAAAGCTCAAGAAAAATTGAATTTGGAACAGGAATTAATTGGTAACTGATTACTTTATTTTGTTATAATTTAATTTAATTTTAAATTTAACTTACTTATGTTACTACATTTCAGCTACTGAGGAGGAAACGGAAGTCAAAAAGAATGTAGAAGACCTGTTGAAGGAAGCACTTGGTATACAGACATAAACAAATACAAGCACTTTTCCATTTTATGTACTGTATTAAAGAAATCTACTCTCATTCCATTAATGTTTGTGTTATTAAAAGGTGCATTTATCATTTAGTTAAATTGGTTCTGAAAGTGCCTTCCATGTGATATTAGTGGTTAGTGTTGGATTTTGACCTGAAGGAGAGAAAAGTGTTATTTTTTTCTTTTTTTTACTATTTATTTTTAAAAATTTGCTGAAAAGCAAATCCAATTATTTTCATGTTAATAATTTACTTTTATATGTTAAACAATAAAGAAAAAATGATCCACCTCGTCATTTGTACAGCTCTGTACTTAACCGATTCATTGTAAATAAAACTTTGAATCTCTGTCATGATGTTTTAAAAAAAAAATTAAAAAGTTTCTAATAAATGTGTACACCTATGGATTTTAATTTTTGTTCTCTAATGGATTTTTTCTATCAATGTATAAACCTCAGTTTACCTCATAGTCCTTAGTCATAATTGTGCTAAAATTACCTACAGATGAAACTAATTGCTAAAATTGTCAGGGCATAATATTTATCAATGGTTCATTCATGAATAATGGGTTAAATCCATGACAATTTTAGCTCTTAGTTTCAACTATAGCTAATTTTTGCTCATCTCTGTCCTTAGTAAGCAGGTTTAACTATAATATCCAGACCTGTTTTTAACTCCTAAAGCTTCAAGTGTTGTTTTAGAAATAATAAATAATTACAAACATGTCTTGACTGAATCAGGTAACAACCTGAAAGTATTTGGTGAAGAAGAAGTGTATGATTTTCAGCTGTTTAATTAATTATGGGTTTATACTTGATTTAAGAAGTTCTTTCTTTGATCAAGTATTTAATCAGTTATCATCATGGCTTACGTTAATGAAACTACTTATTCACTGCTCCACAGAGACATTTTAGTATTAAGAAATACTTGATATATTTAGATCATAGTTTGATAATATTTGAATAGCATTAACTATGGTATTAACGCAGAAGAGGAAAAAAAAGGGATATAAAATTGTGGGTTCAAGGTATGGATGGAGACAATTTTTTCATGCTTGTGGAGCATACTTAATTTTGCAGCCCTTTCTTTCATCTTCCCTCCAATAAAAATCTTCATTTTTATAACATTATTTCAAAATAAATATCACTTCATAATATTAACTCATTTTATAGACTGGTTTAAGCTCAAAACATTTGAAAAGTAGAACCAAATATTTTTACCTAACACAAATGAAATTTTATTCAAAATTATCTGCACCCTAAATTCTGCTGCCTAAGCCAAGTGCTTTCTTTACTCACTTCCCAGCTCTGGTATTTATCGAAACTACTTCACTAAAGAAGTATACATAATTTAATTGAAATCTAATTGGGTGCAATTGATGCAGCTGAAGAATACAAAATGGAAATAAAGTGTAAAATTCAAGTGCTAAATTTCTATTGAGGTTAATATTTAAAGAATTTCTTTAAAAATGATTTTGGTAAATCGATACAATTTTAGAAGTGGTCACTAACAATCACTCCAAACGGAGCAATGAATTGGATTAAATGGCGTGCTTGAAGTATTAACAATTTCAATGATCCCACTAATTTTCACACCCATCCATCATTCCGTTTTTTACCGACTTGTAGTGATTCATCTCCATGTATAATAATAAACACATATTTTATAATATTTACAGTACAAATATTTCAATGAATAGATTAATATAGCTATTGAGAATTAACAGGGTATAAATAGTGCAAGAACAAGGAACTAGCACTAGTGCTCTATAATTGCAAGAACTAAATAATTTAACCTTTACAGCCTGAGTATTAAAAGGTAATAAAAATTCTAAGCATATTATAAATTACAAATCCACAAAACATGTTTAGTTCCTTCTAATTAATATTTATATTTTTAACATGATAAATAGTTTGAAAAAATAAACAAAATTGTAGGTTATTCATATCAAAACCTTGGTGAAGTATTTTATTCAGTCCTATCTATAAATTTTGACTGTATTTACTGACTAACAATTTTTATTATTATTAGTTTTGGGAGAACTGTTTATGTAAATAACTAGCCTTGTATTGAGAGACTTTACTAAAAAATTGAAACTGCACTTAACATAGGATATGTCACGACAGACTTAATACAGGGAGTGGGGGAATATCTTACCATAGAGAGCATGCTCAAAAATAAATTTACAATAATTTAAAATCCCAATAATTAGTATAGGACAGCCTATAAACTACAGTCCATTGTTGGACTCTATCAGTTTTCACACTCATAGTTGGCTGACATGATCAGATTTTCTCCGGGTGGCATGGAGTTCATTATTGATGGAATTCTAGCTGAACTGGATGAGTCCAAGAAATTTATACAGGATTTCACACTCAAGGTCATTCCATGTCCTGTTGGCGTGGAACAGGTGTAAAGCAGTAATCACCTCAAGGATATTTTTTTATGTTAGTCATGTTTTTTGACAATAATTCTTTAACTTTTCCTCAGTTCTTAATTTTAATTTATTTATCAAGAGCATATGGAGCATTAAACAAAGCTCTATAAAATATGATACTTTTTATGTATGAATAATGTTTTTGTCGTAAAAGATATTTTTGGTTTTAAAAATTTTGAGGTTTGGTTAAGAAAATTGTATAAAAAGTTTCATTTATTCCAAAACTACTGAACTGAGTCCAATGAAACTTTAATGAGATAAATTATAAAAATAATGTGGGTTTATTTTTAATAAAATAACAAAAAAGGTGATAATACTAAATTAAAAAATGATTGACTGAAAACTATGGAATTTACTTTTCAGAATGAATCATCACTCTTTTAGAGAACTTATACATTGTTAAAAAAGAAAATTCATTAAACCAAATTTTATAGGTTCCTTATTGGAAATAAAAATTCAGGTTGGTAACATCGACCAGTAAAATTTCTTCCTTTACCGGAACACCAGATAAGAGAGCCTACCATACTTGAAATTAGATTAACTAGTATAGGCATATAATGAATTCTAATATTATTTATTATTATAAGCACAAAATCTAGAGTAAAAATCATTATTTTTCAAAATATTGTCTTTTGATAGTTAAGAAAAATTAAATATAATTTGAACATTTATTTATATATAATTTTAAATATTTATGTCATTTTAAAAAAACAAAATTGGTAGCCTATTGAATTATATGGGTTCGTTAATTTAACCAGTAATATCGATTTTTAAAATTTTGTGATCACTTTCTAGCAATTCATTAATGAAATGTCCATTGAAAAACGGAACAATTTGGACTTCAGCCATTGTTGTGAAAGCTTTTGTCTCTGGCAGAACACCAGCCATGTGATAAATCACTCCATTCATTCCTCCATTATCTTTTAGTAATAGACTATTGTAATTATTTATACAGTATTTGGCCTTACTTTACCTCCATTCAGTTGGAATTCATTGCCTTGATTCATCAAAACATTTTTGTGCTGATTTATACTAAAATTAATCAATATTTAAATATAATAATTTTTTATTAATTTAACTGTTATTAAATTGTGCAATGAATGATATATGTAGTTAAATTTATATTATGTATCAATATTTTAGACCAATCTTTTAAAAAAATTTACCTAGTTTTCAGTTATGTAAAATCTGGAATTTTATTTTTTAACTATAGAAGGATAAACTTATTTTTTTATTGGAAAAAAACAAATAACTAAAAAAAAATATTATTTTCTTTCATTTTACTAATAAACTGTTAATTTTTAAGTGCAATAATTACTTTATTTTTTAAATTTAACTATTAATGATTTAATTAAATACATTAATAAATAAAATTATTGAAAATCTATTAATACTAAAGGTAAGGTCAATATGATTCATTTTTAACTTTTCTAATCAATAAATAATTTCTATATATTTTTTTTAAAATCATCTATATTTTTATTGATTATTGTTGGTAATATTTGTTAAATGAATATCTATCTATTATAATCAATTTTTGTCAATTTAGTTCATACATTGACATTTGAGATTTTTAATAAAGAATGATATTATTTTATTTTTTGTAAATCTATGATAAAAATAAATTATAGAATTTTTGAATCTGCTATGTCAATAATGAAGTCATTTGTCATGACAATACTACACTTTTTAATAAATGTATGTATACATCTTGGTTTGATACATTTTCACCCATTATGGAATCTGTTTGTAAAATATTATTTACTATTGTTGATTTTTTATTTCACTAATAAGGTTTACTAAGATGTTTTATGAGATAAAATTAAATAATTTACCTCATATACATGAAATCACAATAACTTGTGAGAAACTCATTCATGCTAATTCTTAAATTGATATTATATTAATAAAACTAATATGCCCTGTATGTAGTGAACTTTTTTGTCAATTTTAGTGACTGATGGTAGATGCATAATGAATGATAAAACAAGTTACCTGATAATAGCCTTGATTTTGTATCTTTCTTTTAGTAATTTGAATTACAGAATATATTTCAAACCTAATAAAATTAGTCATGCAATTGTTTTTATACTCCATAAAGATTCAAAAACTAATAATGCATTATTTGTTTATGTTAGAAATAAATAAGCAATGCCCGAATAAAATAATTTTGCATTAAATTTGGGTTATATATGTCTGCTTCATACACATATTGAGGTATGTCCAAGCATATCTGATTAATTGATTAGCACCCAACTTATATAAAAAATTAAAGGACTAAAAAAACTAACTATATATCATAATATTTATGTATTCCTCTCAATTTCAGTAAATAAGATGGGAAACAGATTACAGTAAACAGCAGTTGCACAAACATAATTAAATTCAATGATAGTAACAATATTTTTTATGTTATGAAAAACCTAAAATACAAAATATCCTAATTAATGAAGTTAACATTTTTTTTTTTGTAAATAACATCAATATGAAATATATTTGGCTATAACTTTTCTTCCATCTCCTTTAATAAATGATTCATGAAGTTATCCTAATCATGTTGGGTTTTGAACCTGCTTCCATGGGTATAAAATTGCTTAATTAGTCTAAATATAAAAATTCCATAGGCCAACCACGATCTACCCCCATATTACACCAATACCATTACCATAATGGAAGATGAAAGACTCACAGCTGCTTCCAAACTCAAACTGTTATCTGTATTGGACAACTGTGGTTGCAAAGTGAAATATACAGACACACAGGTCTATTTTTATTTTTATATATTGTGTAGACCCTTAAGCTAATTATATTTAAAATTAAGTTTGTTTATTGATATAAATAAACACACTTAACATTGTCCAATATGATTATTAGAGTTCAAATTTTCTTATATTACTAGAACTTTGTGTAAATAAAAATTGGGAAGTTTCTCAACCAGACATGTTTTTTTCACAATAATCTGTATTAACATATTTACTTAGTTTATTGTGAATACAGCAACTATTATTTACAACCGGTGTTAATTTAGAATATAATTTGAATATAAGTACAGTATAGATTTTCTGTATTATGTAAAATATTTGATTTTACTATATTCATGATTATTATATTTTATCTCTTTTCTTTATAAATTACTTTATAAAATTCAATATTTTCATTAACTTTTTTTATTAACCTGGATGATGTAAATTTTATTTACAGCTTAATTCAATTCTATGACCATTTAATGAAATTCTTGATTCTTGAATAACAAAAATGGTTATACATTAGAAATTAAAAATCATAAACATTTATTTTTTTGTTTTAATTATTTAAGTTAACCCTGTTCATTCATACTATCAATTTGAATAATCTTATGTTTAATAAATTTAATTAGTATCACAGCATATTCCTATTAAAAGTTGAGACCTAATAATGTTTTATTGTATTATATGTTAAATTTTATTAAAATTGATATTAATTCAATGTATAAATATTACATTATTCCCAAATTTTTCTGTTAAATTTTACTTTACTTCAACTGATTTTTTTATATATCAAATTTAATTATAAATTAATTATCTCGCTTGGCAATATTTAAACAGAAAACTAAATTAGGGCACCTAAAAAAGATGGACCGATTATACCTGGCAAGAATGAGGTATTATTCAGTCACAACTACTTTTGGAAACTTGCCAATTCTTAAATAGTTATATAGCTTGATTATCAATCCTAAAAACTTTTATCATTTTGGCATTCCAACATTGGACATGGTTCAAAAATTTTAAAATAGTGGAATTTTTTTGTTTGGAATAAGATTATAGTTTCAATTTCATTAGATTTATTTTAGTAATCATAATAAAAATGTATTATAAATCTATAGAACTGTACCTCAAATACACACAAATGAGCTTAGTTTTACAACAATACGCACTTATTATAAGAAAATTATTAAATCTATCAAATTTATTACTTACTAATTGTAATTATACTCAATTAAAAAAAAATTGATATGTATAATGCTGTGGTATTCTTTATTTTATCTCCAAAATTTAAAATATAAATATTTGTTATCTATAATAAAATTAAAATATTATTTACATTGTGAAGTTCATATACTTATTCATCACTCACTATTATAAAATTTAATGTATATTATTAACATTGTTTTAATAATATTTATTATATAATAAAGTCATAATAAACGTTAAAATTGACCTTGATTGTAACATACATTACCTATTTCTTTTAATCGAGTATTTCATATATTAATATTATTATGGAAAAAATTGAATGAAATAAATTAAAGTGACCTTATATTATTTTAATGATTGATATAAAAATAAAAATAAATAAATAATTGAAATTATTAAAATGAAAATGAAACAAAATTAAATTATTTGAATATACATTTTTAAAAAATTAACTTTTTTGTTAACATTAAAAATAAATAAACAAATGATATAAAAAAAATAAAGATATCAAAAATTAAAAAAAAAAAATCATAAGATAGGTTTACTATGGTAGAATGTATGTATACACACACATATATTTTGTTTGATTATTATTATGAAATGTATAATTATTTTACTGATGCATTTAAGGGAAACTATCATCAGATATGCTGATATAAATGATCCTCAGTTAATAAATTGCACCTGTTGCAAGCGAAATAACCCATGCTATTTTAAATCATCGGGTGGCTCTCATAAATCAAGACAATGACCTGAGTAGCTGGACCACAACTCCTCCCTGACGGGTTTCATTTACAGTCCTGATTGTTTGCCAGCAGTGAACAGGTGACTACAATCAGAAACAGTCTAACTTTAGATACGCTTCACCAGATGGTTCCTGGCCTGGCCAGTTCCCACGGAATGGAACAACAAAGGATGATCTATAAGAGAACTTGTTCCCTCACTCTTCAGCCTGATCCTTAATGAACCTTCTTCTACTCTACTTAATAACAGCCTTTTGTTTCACAGGTATTTTGTTTTCATAGGTTCTGTGTAGTTAAGAATTAGGCAATCAGTTTAGAAAGGTGATATATTGTTTCAAGGATCCAGCTGCGTCAAAGTTCGGTTGAATGTCCCGAAGTTTGTGCGGGAAGGTTCATCACCTACTTTGACTTGTCATTATGATACTGAAGGAAAGCCATTGTATTCTGTCAAATGGTATAGAGGGCAATACGAGTTCTTCCGATATGTTCCACAGGCACGACCACCATTAGCTGCTTTCCCCCTAGGAGGAATCAATATAGATGTAAGTAGATATTGCTTGTCAAAAAATGCTTCGATGTTTTGTAAAATAAATCAGAATATTAAAAATATAAGGAAAAGGAATAGTGATAAGAAAAAATATTAATTCTCTTCATTTACTCTAAGATTCATAAGGCTTGTGTAAACCTGCTTATTGCAGTAAATTTATAAGATAATTCATATCAAGTATCTTTTTATGTGATTTACCTATTTCTTTAATTTTCTTCTTTTTTGCAATTGTTATTGAGTGTGATGTAATAAGTAATTAATGAAATGATTTGGAATTTACTTCATTAGTGCCATAGTGATATTTCAGACTAGAAGAATTTAATAAACAAAGAATTTAATGTTTTTTTTAAATTTTACAACTCAAAACATTTGCCTAAATAGGCCAGCCTATACTCATGTGCAGTATTTTTTTTTTAGTATTAAATTAGAAGATAAGAACAATAATAATGTATTATAATATACTGTTGTAAATAGCAATAAATAAATATTATAAAAAAAAAGAACAATTATTAAATAAGTATTAAGTAATTGGAACGGTTCAACTTTGTTGTGATCTTAGTTTTATATGAGTGATTTGAAAAAGCATTAATGTATTTCCATCAAATGGAAGAGTACAATGTTAATTGTAATAAAAGAAAAAAATGATTTATATGTTTGTATATAATTTTTACATTTATACAATATGAAAATGACAAGTAAATGAAATTAGATTTAAATAAAAAAAAGTATTTTTATCACTTATGTTTATATCACATATAAATGTATGCCTCATCAAAAGTTTAGGGCCACCTCTACGTTTTTTGGAAAATTTGATACATTTTCAAATAAATACAACATACTAAAATGCCTTTTAAAAGTTTATTTTAGATTTACCAAATGGAACTTTAATACAATAAAAATAAAGAAAAAGATAGGATTCTAGAGAAACTTAGTAAAGATATTTAATTAACCTTTAACTGGTGAGGTGGAACAGACAGAACTACTGAGGTGGGTTCTAACAGAGCCTAATTTTTTTTTCATTTATACAATTGAAAATTAACTTTATTCTTTAATCCAGTTATGCTCTGTAAAAAGGCTGAATCCAAGAAATTAAGTATTTTCAGATTTTTGTCTTTTTACTAAAATCATAATAGATACTAATTAATATAAATATATGAAACACAATAGGGTATGTAACATGTCCTAAAAAATAAGATGTATTATAATTATACTTTAGTTTCTTACCGTGAATATAATACGAGGGAAGAATGGTAGGGGGTTCGGACTGTGAAGAATACAAATAAGTAGAACATATTTTATTGGTGCCAAACTTTCTGAATTTCAGACCTTCATAAGAGCTAAAACAATATAACAACCACTATGAATAAAAGGAAAACCAAGTAACAAGAAAATAAGAAGATAATATATAACATAGATATATAAATAATGTTGGAAGAAAACTTTTAGTGTATAATAAGATAAAAGTAGTATAAAAATATAGTCATATTAAAATTATGAAAGAAAACAAAGTAAATAATAAATAATAAAGTAAGTAAATATATATTAAAAAATGAAAGTTTATTTAAAGTTAAAACTATGAACAAAGTGAAAAAGTATTTTTCCATTTTTCTCACTTTATCATAATTTTAATTAAATAAAAAACATTTTTTTACATATATTTATTCATGGTATTTTCATATGGTATTAATTATGTTATACACAGTTATAACTAAATACAATGGATCAAAAGATTAAAGGAAATTAGAATAAAATAGAAATAATTGGGGAATTTACATCTGCTTCTTGTGTAGGTGCAGAACCTAAAAATTTAGGAAGATTAAATATGGTCATATTATTTTTCATCAGTATCTTAGATTAGTGCAATAAAAAAGAGGATGAAGTAATTTATTTAAAAAGTTTGAAGTGATGGAAAGCTAGAAATGGGCCGGTTCTTTCAAAAATCAAATTAAATCTTAGTATTTTAAAAAATATTACGAATGTGTGTTCCTTTATATATAAGGGAGGTGATGCCTACCTCTTTATTAAGAAGGCTTTAATTTATTTTACACGAAGTGAGGATGTTACCTTTAAAAACCTGTGATATATAATTTGGCTGGAGTTATATGATACTCCATACACAGTTTAAAAGACAAGTTTGAGTTGAGGTTGGCTTGATTCTTGACTCTAAATTTCTGTTTGTTGTCTGAAACTTGAAGAGAGCAGTATTAAAAAGAAATAAATGGATATTAAAACTGGAACAAGTCAACTCTTGACCACATAGCATCTGCTTCTTTTAAGAAGTAAAAATATTTTATCACCTCAATTGTAAATTTAGCTATGTTCAAACTGGGTTCAAGTAACTAGTAAATTATTCTTTCATTTTGTAAATTGAGTTTGTGATAATATTTCAAATAAGCTTTTAGTGCAGAAAAAATACTGAATAAAATATTTTTTAATAATTTCCTCATTGGTTATTAATACAAATATTTTCAAAAATATTGTTGTAGAAATAAAATTGATATTTTCTTGAGAATTATATGATATACTAATTAGAATTATTAAGAATAATAATAGAGGTTGAAGGTACCTTATGTAAGAAAAGCATTTTGAGTCAAGCTTAAGTCACTAGTTAACAGAGGTTCAATGCTGGCCCATGAGGGTATAATTTTATTTCATAACTGACCCATAAACATAATAAACAACAAAGAGTAGAAGAGTATCAAAAGAAAATTTAGATTGCTGTAATTCTTATAATGTCAATAGAATTGATTCTTGGGCTAATCATTAAATTTTATAATGATTTAATTTGAATAAAATTGTTGATAATGTTAAATTAATTAAACCCAAAATGTAGTACAGCAAACATAGGATAGTGATTATATTTTAAGTGGAAGTTTTTTTGCCTTAACATTTTAAGAAATAATTTTGTTTTTGTTTTAGATGACACATTCAAATGCTAATCAAGTTACATTAATAAATGTACCAAGATATATCAGCGGGAAAATAAGTTGTGAAGTATCAGTTGATTTAACATTTAAGACAGCAACTGATTCTGCCAATTTAACGATTAAAGGTATGAAATAATTTGACCAAATATCAATATTTATTATAATTGCTCTAACTGGAATTCTATTTTGCAGATATTCGTATTAGGAAGCCATATTTGAATGTTTCAAGTAATAAATTATTCCCATTAGAAGAGTTACAAATAACTTGCTTAGCTGAAGAAACAGATCCACCGCCATTGATCAATTTCTATATCGATAATGTTAAGGTATTATTCAAATACATAACGTTTTAATTACCCATTTTAGCATACTAAGGTATTTATTAATCTACATATTATATCAAATGCCGTTAAAGTTAAAATTTGTTGTTTTTTTATTATTAATTCAATGTGATTTAGAGCACAAGTCAAATTACATAATTATAAACATTCGAAAACTTTTATTTACACATGTATACAACTATATGAAAAATAATACTCTTTAATCTTTGACTTTGTCATAATAATGATTTTAAAGAGGCTGAATGGTTTTCAAACAGATTAATATTACGAACTAAACATATCCAAAATTTAATGACTTCTGTTAAGTAAGAAAACAGAAAAGAAACAAAAGGAAAAGACTGAAAATTTGTGATCACACATAAATTAAATATTTAAATCATCTAGCATAGTCAGTAATTCTCAAAGTGAGTGTTGCAGCCCAGTAGGATGCTGCAATAAGGCCATAAGGGTGCTGCAAGATTTTCAAATAGTTAAAGTAAATAAAAAATTTGTAAAACTCAGTTACTTTTTTTATATGTGTTTTACTGTATTAACTTTAATGGTTTATTTATTTAAAAAAAAATTTAAATAAAAGATTACATATAAAAAAAGTTTGAGAACCACTGGCTTAGTGGATAGGTTGCTGGATTAATATTTTTGAACTCTTGCTACTATTAAAATTATATTTTATAAAAAGTTTTAATCAAATTTATGATTAAATAAAACTTTTTTTATTTTATTATTTTATTTGTTATTGTAATTTTTTCGTAAATTGTATTTGAAACTTAAGAAATTATGTTTAATAAACTGATAAGAAAGACTTGCTAACTTTTCAAATTCAAACTAAATAACTGGCTATTATGGTTAATGGCTTAGTTTATTTTTTATTTATTAAATATTCTTAGATCTGTCTCTAAAGTTTTTTCTTATTTTTAAAATATAATACTATATTATAATAATAATAAATAACACCATTTTGAAAAAAAAACTCTGAATTTTTTATCAGTATTCTCTGAAGTCATTTTAGCTTCATTTTTTTATGTTAAAGTTGTTGTGTTTAAAGATCTAAAAAAAAGCTTCACCCTTTATTGATGAAAAAACAATCTTTTAAATCAGGAAATGATACGTTTAGTTCAAAATTTGGACTGCAACTTTTGAAATTATTTACAAGCTGCTACAACATAGTAACATTTAAGAGGAAATTATATTTTGTTGGCATGATATAAATGTATCTACAAGTTTGTTAAACTAATAAATTTACGTAATTCCGTTTTGTTTATTACTCCTTTACAGTAAACCTTCTTCAAGTTTTATAAATGACTATACATGATGTCTGGTTCTTTAAATGGACTGTGACCAAAGGACAAATGTCATTTTGTGCAACAAATAACTTTTTAATTTGGCAAAACTAATTGTTTCAGTCCATGCTTGGCCATTTTCCATCAAACTGTCTTCATTTTTCTGACTTTTTTCCCATTCCTTCTATTTGTTATAGATACAATTTTTTAATGGATTTAAATATAAACCATTTGTCTTAAATTTATAAATTAATTAGATTGTATTTCTTAAATAAAGTATTATGCAAATTCAGTTATTACACCCCCCCCCAAAAAAAAAAAAAAAAAAAAAAAAATGAACATTATATGTATAGCTGAGAAGTAATTTTTGAATTGCACATGAGTACATATAGTGTGAAGTTGTATAAAAATTAATTTAATATCCAGACACCTTGCATTTTTACACCAAAGTAGTCTAGAAGTATTTTGGCCTTCTACTACTGTAGTTGTAGTATTCTATAATAGACTAGGAATATGTATGTATCATAATAGGATGAAAAATTTCTCATTAAAATGAATAATTTATTTCTTCTGGAAAATCAAACATTCTTTGATGAACCAAAAGGTTGAATTTTCAAATATTTAATGTATATCTACATATTTATAAATTTTAGATAGACCGGTCAATGATTAAGGACATCAATAATGGAAAAGCCATTCTCAACAGTTCTGTACTGCTGCCATTTTTAGAATTAGACTGTGAGCACATATCCCCAATTTGGTTGAGATGTGATGGATATGTAGGAGGGTTCTATCACTTATCGTCAGCCAGTGTGCCGATAATTGCTCAGTTTCCAAGAGGTATGAATACATTTTTTGTTATGAATATTTAACTTTTAAATTAATAATAATTTCTTGTTCTTGCTGCCTGTTGTTTCAGATCATTCTTCATCCTCCATTAATGTTAGTATTGATTATTGGTTATTTATTGGAATCATAGTGAAAAATTTTATAATTTAGAACTTATGATTCCAATTTGTATGTAACCTATTTTTACCAGAGAACTGTGATACATTATTTTAACTTCAAAATTAAAAGTTACCACATTAAATTTATAAATCTTGAAGGGATTTTAATTTTATTAAATTAGTTTTTAAAAATGATATATTAAAAAAAAAAAATCTTTCCTCTTCTTAAAAAATAAATAAATCTCTTTCACTCAAGTTTTAACTCAAATTTTTTAACATTGGTTAATCTTCAGATATAAATATTGGACTAAGTAGGTATAGATGTTATGTAATGTTAATTAGTTAAAAGAAGACAGCAATGCTAGAAGATGGGGTGCTGGCCTTGAAACGTTGATTTAAGTAAAAAGATAAAGGACGTTTAAGGAGGAAGAATGATATTTTCACTATATTCAACTAAATAATTGGACTTAGGTATCTAAAAAAATTACCCTTAATATTGGTATCATACTTATATGGTTACAATAAAAAATTAAAAATGTAGGTAATAAAATTAGAAAAAACAAAACAAGAATAGTTGTCATTAACATATATATGTAAGAAAAGCATTTTGAGTCAAGCTTAAGTCACTAGTTAACAGATGAAATAAATTAAAGTGACCTTATATTATTTTAATGATTGATATAAAAATAAAAATAAATAAATAATTGAAATTATTAAAATGAAAATGAAACAAAATTAAATTATTT
>NW_027104651.1:289516-292397 GCF_000696795.3 Halyomorpha halys | reverse complement strand
TATATATATAGAGAGAGAGAGAGAGAGAGAGAGAGAGAGAAATGTATATTGAGAATTACCAATGAAATAATTTAATATTCATCTGCCAAAACAACCCCTACAAAATATTATTTTGCTATGTTAATATTTTACTCAAATTAAAAAAAAATGCACTAAGAGGCTATTTATTTTATATGCATAGATTAATTGAGATTTAGCAAAAAAAAAATAATATATATGTATATATAGTTGACCGTAAAAATTGATACATAAGAAGATGGTCAGGGTTGCGGTCAAAAGTGAAACAAAAATAGTTGTAAACTATTTTTATATATACTTTACAACTATTTTTGTTTCACTTTTGACCGCAACCCTGACCATCTTCTTATGTAAAAAAAAAAAAATAATTATAGGTAAAATACAACTGACTATTATTGATAACCATTAATGTTTTCTGTAAACTTTTAAATATTGGTCAATCAATGCTTAACTAGTCACTTTATATATATATATATATATATTTGTCAGCTAGTGGTATGTTTATTAAATGAGCTCAGTTTTGGTCACTATAAAAATAGTTGCTTTTCAAAAATTTTAAAAATGAAGATTATTAATATAGCACAAATTGGTAAGATAATAATTTATTATTATCAATCATGTCAAATATTTATAATTCAAGGGGTATGTGAATGCCTTTATTCATTATGTAACATTTTTGATTTTTAGAATCTTTGATGTAGATAAAGGGGAATTCACACATTAAGTTTGTGTAAGGATAGTTACAAAAAAAAAAAAATGAAAATTAATGTTCCTATTTTTTATAAATGATTTAGCTATTATTTGTGGTTAAATAAATTCTCAAAGATTATATAATATTGTAACTGATATATTTATGACTATTATTATTTGTGTATTGACAAAAAGTATTATTTAGTTAAATAAATATATTTTAAGAGAATATTACTATTATTAAAAATCCTTGTGATTCTCACCTTTTTATATGCAAAATATGTAAGGATAATGTAAATTTAATTTATTATTCAATAAATTATTAGATATTTTTATTTATTTCCTGGTTCTACTGTATTTGGTCACTTGGAGTTAATTGCCCTCAAGAAGTTTCTGTAATAATATATCTATTATTGTTTATTTATCAAAAAAATTAAAAAGTTTGTAAAATAAGTACATTTTAAAATTAATTATTTTAAAAAATATTTACCAAGTAAATAGGCAAGTATGGTCCCCTCATTATATCTACTGTCTAGGTCAGTAAGTACATAATTACTAATATTTAACAATTAAGAATAATCTTTTCAATTTTAATTTTTCAATATATTTAATTTGTCCTTTAAGAATGAAATCTACAGGAGGGGCCATGCTTGAAACACTTACATGAAAAAAAAGTGTGATTCACATATTTTAGTGAGAGTAGTGAATTGAATTTGATTAAATTAATACTAGACCATTTTCACACTAATCTTCCCTCCAAATTTGAGCCAAAAGAGGAGAAACCGTTTTTTATATTTGATATGTCCTTTGAAAATTAAATCTAGGATAGCAGTTGGTTTTAAAATATGTGTATTAACTTAGTATAATAAATTTTCTTATTATTAACCTTTTAGATTCCCTTGTTTTCAGTGACAGGGTACTTTCACAAGTTATTCATTTGCGAAAAAGTTCAGCAGTTGGCTACCTGGAGCGCTGCTGTCTGTCATGATGTGGTACAGTAAAATCAATTTTTTGCTTTTTAGATTAAAAAAATGCGTCAATAACCGACCAATCAAGTCTACAGCATAAATTGTAAGCTATATTTTGTCAGGTAAGAGCTATTGTTGTGCATGTTTCCTCGTCAACTGCGGTAATGCCATGTTTAAAGAATCAACCTCTCAGAATGATTAAATAGTACATTAAGGTACTATATATACAAGTTTTTAGGTTCTCAATTATGTGTAGTAAAAAAGGAGAGAAGTTTAGCACTCCCCTTGACAAGGATGGAATATATAAACCAGGCATTAACCGTGGCAACACGGTAACCTACCAAATTTTTTTTTTTATACCACAATTTTCAGAGTAAAATACTCATTGATAATATAATGTTTGGCATGAGATCTTTAATAACAGACTGAATTTACCATCCACTCCTTCATATTTTGCATAGTTCATAATGAACTAAATTTAATTTTACTAATAATGAATTAAGTATAAATTTACTTCCTTGTTACATATTTTACATGTAAAAAGGTTTAAATGAATAAAATTCATGAATCTTCACCCGTATTATACGTTTTGAACATCGAGAAACAATTGTTCTCGTGTCTGTCTAGGGGAATTGTCGTTCGGGCATGATCGACCGTCACGTTAATTCGATTTTTGTGAAAGTTTCCGAACTTTCGTTTGTGTGTTGGTGTGTGTCTATTTGGTGTCATGGCGATTTTATCACATTCCGACCACTACTTTCGCTTAAGAATGCCTAAAAGTATTTTCCTAGGCCTACCTATGTTTGGAAAAGGTTTCTTTCGATTCGGCAAGAATTTAACCAATTTGTTTAGTAAGGGCGGCATTATAGGAAATATAAAATGATTTATTATCCGTTAGTTAATTTGAATAAAAAATCAATGTTTGAAAAATTTCAACTTAGGATTGTAGCAAATATTGACATTCCTCCGAACCAAGCCACTTTGACATTTTTTAAAAAGTTATTATTACACATTAGTTTAAAAAAATGTTTTAACAATTTTAATAGGATGAAGTGTGAATGGAATATTATGGAAAATAAATGTAATGTTTGCAGTAAAATGATAAACAGTAAAAATTATCTGCAAAAATATATAAAATGTTCAACAGTACCAATTGGATATTAAAGAACTTAAAAAATCTTTGCAGGAAATAAAAGTCTGAATAA
>NW_027104651.1:276814-289466 GCF_000696795.3 Halyomorpha halys | reverse complement strand
TGTGATAAGTCAAAGTGAAGAAAATATCTCTTTGTATTTTTTCTTATTGATTGTAATATCAACTGGCACAGAAATTTTGAGTAAATTTCACTTTAACTATTACTGCAAAATTTTTGTTTTAAAAATTAGGGACAGTTGCAATAAACCATGTTTTATTTAAATATATTACATGATACATTTAATTAAGAATGATATCATTTAATATAGTATGCATTTTTACTGAACTTATCTAATTACATTTTTATATAAAATAAAAAATAGAGTTCAGAAAATTAAAGTATAAAACAAATAAATATTGCAATATCCAATCCAAAGACTTTTTCTTTACCTAGTAACTAATGTTTTATTCAGCAAAAATAAATTTTGTAGAAATGCTATAAATTTATTATTAAAACTTACTTTACATAATATTTTGGGAAGTCAGTTATAAAACTTTTATTCAATAATTTGAGTGATAATAGTCAAATATTTCTCATTTTAAACTTTTAAATATTTAAAAAGTTGTTATTTTTCATATTGGGCAAAATGGAGTCATTTAATGAACATACCAGAAGCCAAAAATAATATTTAATAAAACGTAGTTAAATTTTAGCTGCTTACCATAATTAAAATTAATTTTTTTAAAATTTGAACTGTTAATAACAAAATAATTAATTAAAAGGTGTTAAACTAATTTATTAAATAAGTCTCATTGGATATTCATTGAAAAAAAATAGATATCCAAAAAGCTATAAAAACATTGTATATTAAGCTATATATATATTAAGCTATATAAGTCTATCTCACAAGTCACCTCATTTTAATACCAAAACAAAACTGAAAATCTACATGATTTCCAATTTTTTGTTTGCAATAGTTTCATTTTAAAGTATAAATAGTTGTCATTCATCTCAGATCAAATTGGATAGGTTTATTTAATTAGAGGGAATAAACAACAAATTTTAATGCAAGATTCTGTAATTTTTATTTAACAACTATATTCACAGTCAATAATACAAAGTATTGTTTATATATTAATATATAAGGGTTAAAATTTTTATTTTACTAAGATTACAATTACAGTATGGAAAACTTTATAAATGTGATAAATTATAAAAATAATGTAAAATATTTTTAAATCTAAGGTGAAAAGGCACAGATGAGGTCAACAGTTATCAATAAATTTTAGGATAATTTTTTTTTTTTTTTTTTTTACAATTCCTTGGACCCACAAACATTAAACTGATAAATAAGTATATAATAATTAACCTTTACACAATTTGCTTTGGGTTGTGTGTCATTCAAGATACAATCAAGCTTAAAAGGGATATCACAGGCACTGACAACAAAACATAATATTTCACCATAGAATACATTTGTTTTCTGGGTTCATTTTCGTTTTCTTAGGACAGTTCCATGCATCAGCAAATTCTGGTGAATTACCTAAAGTCCCGAGTACTCTGAATTTGTTTGGACTGTGTACATCTCCTAAAGACATTATTTCATCAGACTCGATTGTTTTTTCACACCAAACCTAAAATCATGAGTTATTTTATTAAAATATTATTATATTCAATTCAATGACAAAAAGAATATTTATTAAGGACATACATTGGCAAATGCCAGAAAGAAGAGTTGTTCATGTGTATAATGTTCTAAGCCCGGCAAATAAGGTTCTTCTCCATTTCGTTTCACATAGTATCTGTATGCATGGAGGGCCTCTCTTACTCCACCATTATCTGCTATGTTTTCAGCTAGTGTAAGTGTTCCATTTACCTGTTCATGAGATTTCAAGGGGAAAGTAATGTTGAAAATTTTAATGTAATGCTTATAATAATTGAATATTGTTATAAGCATTTAGAAAGGTCATTAAAGAAAAATATTATATTATTATTAAATCAAATAGTAAGAAAGAAATCCTCTAAGAAAAAGTTTCTAGGACATTTGCCAAAATCTACTTATTTATTAGAAAAGAATTAATAACTTCAAAGAAAACAAAATTCTTATCACTAAAAATCATTACAAATAAGTTTTACATAAGCAATGTCTGTATCACATTTTAACAAAAGTATAAGAATGAATTGGCACAATCCAGAAATTACAAAAGTGAGATTAGTTATTTTCTCAAAGAATTTATTAGTGCTAGAACAAATGTAATAAAATCCTTTAGTATACCAAAAAATGTGAAATGTAAAAATTTATTATTCGAATAATAAATAAATTATGTGGTACAATTAACCTAATTGCTTACTTGGATTTTTAACAGGATAGCATTTGGATTTTTTCATTTGACAATAAATTTAAATTTATGAAGACAGTGATTGCTAAAACATACATTTCAATCCCAAATTTGATGAATGACTGGTTTTTCAGCATTATAAATATATTAATTTTCTCTGAACTGGACATCCACTACTTGCAGGATAATAGGTTCATTTTTAACCTCTTGAAGCATAAGTAATGTTGATTATTTCTCTTCACCTTCCCCAATTAACTTTTTGTAGAAATCATCTTTACTTTGACAAACAGAATGAAGATTTAATGGAAGGTTAATGCTTATCTCCAATAGATTCAATATGAAGATTTAACGGTAATCAAAAAATTTAAGAAATTCAACTAATTGATTCTCATTTATGTATTTTTCCTCAGTTTCATTAAACTGAAGTCATAACCTGTCTAGCTGTTAGATAAGGTAATATAAATCCTCTAAAACACCACTAGATGCTGCTAGGGTTGAACTGGGAGGGTTTTATAAATAAAGACAATGAGAGTGTGTTTTCACTAATAGATACCACAACAAACTGTTCTAGCCCCAAGGGACGCATGGCTATCCCATGCTAGAGAAGTGCCACCATCTGTCTTCTGTCTTTTTGTGGATGACCAGGACCTCTTCCTTTTCGACTGCATCCAGATTCTTTATAGTCAGGATTATAATATTTACTAAAATTCCCTCTAATGTCATTATGAACATTTGGTCCAACAGGTTTAGCAATAATTGTTGTGCCACCAAATCCCTTTTTATTTCTGGGTCTCTTCTTCTTCTTAGCTCTGGTTTATTTTTCAATTTTTGCTTCACAATCCATATTCTTTTCCCCAATGCCCTAATCAGAGTCATTTGTATTTAATCTAAGGTGTTCTTCATCTTTGGTGTAGAAATCTTCTATAAAATGTTTTTTCATCTTCTGGTCAAGTTTTTTCATGCTAATATCTTCTATTTCTTCATCAACACCAACTCCATAGTCCTTGATAAACATATATGCTTCATTTTCAATTGAATCAGGGATAAGCTTGACATCTTGAGCACAATAATCTATGTCTGAGACTGCATAGACTATTTCAACATCATCCGACGTTTGTTGTTGATCTGGTGTCACTTGTTCTATCAGTACAGCAACCTTTTCTTAGGAGTCTTCATAAATTTCTTCTGTTCTTCCTTTCTGGGAAAATATGACATCATTTTCCTTTTCCAATTTCTTTATTTCTTCAGATCCTTCCTCAGCCAAATGCCTATTCTCACTGTTAATAGCACATATGGCAAATTCCATGGCCAAGGATGCTCTATGCTGTCTTCTTGGTTGAGGCTTTTGAGTACCAGAGGGTTATTGAGTTGTCTATTTTTTCTTTGTTGAACCAGCACTCATTTTTCAGGTGACCTGATTTTTTGCAAATAAAACAAACTTTTGGACTGAAGTTTGGCCTTTCATGAGATGTTTCTGATGCTAGTTTGTTTCTCTTGGTGGTGTTCCTCCTTTCAAACGCTAAAAGCATTTGCCTTAACTCGGTGAATTTAATATTACCATTTGCCAAAACAGCATTAACAATTGGGTCATAACAGGGTGTTAAGCCTTCTATAATGTACCTCACTTTTTCCCTATCTATCAACGATTTACCCAGTTGATCCATTTCCTGGAAAAACACTGAAACTTTGTAAGGTATTTATCCAACATTTCACTGCTGTTTTTCTTAATTTTAGCAAGGTCAAACATCAAATCCATCACTTTTTCTTCAGGAACGCCCTTAACCTTCCTCTTAATTTTTCCAAAACCCTTTTTGCACTTTTTTCACCTTTAATTAACGGCAATACATCATCACTGACCGTTAGAATAATAATAGAGAGTATTTGCTTGTTTTTTTTCTTTTCCAAGCTGCATCTTCTTCAGTCTGTGGATCTTTATCAATAATTTCTTCGTACAGGTATTTTGCTTCTAAATAAACTTTAATTTTCATCGACCAGATCCTGTAAATTTCTGCAGCAAGCCTTTCGATGTTGAATAATGTGACGTTCATGTCCTTTGTGTTTTGATTTCAGTGGTTAATCCTAAATAAATCACAAATATCCGTCAGTAGGTCCAAATTCCTCTTGTCACTTAACCCTTTATGCACAAAACCATGCTCTGCTACCAAATTGTTGTGGAATTTAGAGAGGGTTTTATAAATAAAGACAACGAGAGTGTGTTTTCACTAATGGATGCCATGACGGACTGTTATAGCCCCAAGGGACGCATAGCTATCCCATGCTAGAGTAGTGCCACCATCTACTGTTTTATTTTACAAACAAAATAATAAAACCTATTTTCTATAACAGGAAACATCTCAAAAATGTACAATAATCAACAACAAAAGATGAGAGAGTACAAAATCTCCAGCAGTAGTCCTAGCTGGTCACAGTATCCTAATCCGTGTATGCTTTTCCAGAAGTACTCCAAGTACTGGCTCTACCTTCATGTATTCTTCTTTAGCATTACTCTCTTCATTGGCCCCACCTCCATGTATTCTCCTCCTGTAGCACTCTCCATTGAACCTAACTCGGTGTATACTGCTCCAGAAGCGCCCTGTCTATTTGACCCTGGTCCAGCAGTACACTGTAGTCAATGGGTTAAGATTGTTTACTCAATACATACCCAAATAAGACCAATACATACCAAAATTACAACACTTTTTAGAAGATTTTATAATAAAAAATTAAATTGCTAATGATATGTTTCATAAAATATCAAAAGATGACTTTTTGCAAGGATATTTTAATTTTGGTAGATTCAAGAATGAAAGTCACAAGTAAAAATGATTTACTAAACTGTTTCTATCTCACCAAATTTGGTCATCTTCATGATGAAAAGATTGTTGCATTCCTTGTAATTGATAAAATAAATAAATGATGGAAAAAACATGGAACATCTGAAGTTAACAGTTTTACTCTAATTTTATGAAACCTACTTGTTTTGATTTATTCCTTAATTTTATATTGGCATAAATCATAACAAGATATTTTTCCTTTCTTTTATGCAGAATATTAATATTACTTGTTTGTAGATCCCTATATTTCAAAATAAGCCTGAAGATCTTTGGCTTCATGAATTATCAGATTTGTATTGATTTAAATTAAACTTACTTTATTTATCTTATTAACTGCAAATTTGTCATACTGTTTAACAAAACATTGAGCTCTGTCATTATATTGTTTGGTCATTTCATCGCTCCACCAAGATATTTTTCTTCCTTCTCCATCATACTCCTTACCTAGTAACACAAAAAAAAAGTCCGAAAATTTAATGGTAAAAATTTATAATGTATAGCCAAAAAGAAAGCATAAAAATATTCTGTAGTGCTTAAATTATAAAAAATAAAAAATGTTACCTTCAATATCAAATGCATGAGTTAGTTCATGCCCAAGGATGGAACCAATCGCTCCATAGTTCAATGCCCTAATAAAAACCATGTTTGTTAATATTAAATTATTCAAAAAATAAATTAAACTAAATTTGATCTATGATTATCACCTGATACTACTGAGAAAAACCTTAGAAAATTCATTAAATATTGAAGAACATGAGAAATTGATAAAATAATGAAAGGTTATTGAAGCTTTTTTAGAATAATCGTCAACTAACACATTTCTGTACTTACTCTAATCCCAGGTAGTAAAATGGAGTCTGAAGTATCCCAGCGGGTATAGCTGCATGAAAATATATGTTTTATTTTTTAATTAGAAAATAGAATTTTTTTTCTAAGTTCGATCAATAGGGAGGCATTACATTTCAAAAAACCACCCAAGTCCATTTTCAAATTAAAATTTTTTTTCTACTAGGTATACAAGATTGTCTGTATGTGAGTTTTAAGGAGATGGTCAGGGCTGTAGTCAAGAAGTAGAAAAACTAATTTCAAATATTTACTGATTGCTGACGTGCATATCCAACCATCAGCCCTGATGAAGACTCTCATTGTGGGTCAAATGTCGGCAATCAATAAATGGTTCAAAACTATCCTTGTTCTTCTTGACTGAAAAGGTGATCATCCCCTTAATTTTCTTTTTAATAATTTAACTAACACTTTTGGTACTAGATTATTATGTGGTAACAGTTTTTTTTTTTTTTTTTAAATAGATATTATGTTATTTAACTGTTAAAAAAAAAAAAAATTATTTTACCTCATAATAATCTAGTACCAAAACTTTTAGTTTATTTTTATTTTTTATATTTTAATGGCATTGGAATTTTCCATAGAGCCAGGTTTAAATTTATTTGTGCCAGCATTATTTTCACCTTGGTTGGGGGTCAAAGTTTTTCATTTTGTGGGACCATCACTCAATGAAAAATACAACACCCAGACCGGATTCAAACCAGCACTGCCAGATCTTAGAATGGTAAGACTGTGTCCAACCACTGAGCTACAGACGGTCCAAAAACTGATTCAGATCAATACAAAGTTCTAAAATTGTAAACGGACTTAACTGGCTCTGGAAGACACCTCAATTTATTAGTACAATATAAGACGACCTGTTTAAATAGGCACTGAAAGCTCCAATCAACAATAAGATATAAGCTTAAAAAATTACCAATTAATAAATAAGATATTGTTTATAAGAAAAAAAAAGATTGAGCTAGTGTGCTAAATTTTATTTAAAAAAAAAATGTTTTATTTTTATTTTAGTGCTGCTAAACACGTATGGTAATGAGTAGTACAGGAACTATTTAATAGATTGTTTATAACGGTTTTTCTACCAATAAATTCCTTATTTCTTTTGAAATAAAATAAAATGACTTTTATTTTTGGAGAAAAATATCTCTTAACTAACAATTATAATAGTCATTCTTATCAGTGAGGTTTTAATAGATACTGCTGCTATATATCCATCAATGGCATATCCAGCCAATTTTGAAGTCTTCAAATATTTTTTATGATTGCATCATCAAGGAAAACGTACAAAAACACAGTAAGATACTCTTTGAAAAATAAATAAATAAAACACTGTTAATATACTCACAGTGATTAATAATCGAAAATAAATTTACAGTACATATATTTTTTATATGTCTTCATTGTTATTTTAAAACGTTAAATCTTAACAAATCAAAGTTATGATAGAGATTGATGATTATATTAAGGAATATGAAACTTTTATTTAAAAAAATTTGATTAAGTTTACCAATAGCATTTCCTCCACGTCCATAGTAAGCATTCACATCCAAAGGATCACTTAGCCATCTGTAACATTATTTTTTAAAAGTTATGTTTTCAATAAGCTGGAAATACAATTTTAATAAAAACAATGACATTATAATAATAACATAACACACCCCAAGGACTGATTATTGGGAGGTTCTCCCACTGATTCTAAAATAGTTCTCACTTCTGCTGCTTTGATAGACACCATTGATTCCAGGAACTGGCCATCATTTATCTCTACCTATTGAAAATTAATTAATCAATTATTAAGGCTTTTAATGTAAGCATGAAACTTGAACTTGTCAAAAAATTATTGTACATGTTTATAAAACTTTTCTAGTTCTCCATCTTCTAATAACCATTTAGGGTACCCTATGTAGCTTTTTATCGATGAAGCTTTCTTCCATGTAGCTTCTTTTGTTTCTAAGTCCATCCAAGGCAATGAAGCAACTAGTTCCTTGAATGAACTTGTGATATCCCGCAGCATCCACTTGACCTAAAAAAGATATTTTTTTGGAGAATATGAACTTAATTATGATAAAATTTGGAACATTCTATATTAAATTTTATATCATTATTTATAATTCATTGATTTCATTCAAGGCTATATAAGTGTACAATGTATTTACCTTAATAAAATTATTCAAAGAAACTTCAGAAAATACAGGAAAAACAATTTATAGTTTGAAAATTATTTGAAATAATTTAACTTTGATAATAAAAGTTCAAAAAAGTGTTCGATGAAGATTTTTGTTAATAGAAAAGGAACAAAAAAAGAAACCCCTTTCAATAAATTCACTTTTAAAAAATATGTTCAGTCCTAAGAGTAATAATTCATTATCTATATTTAATAATTATGGAAAAATAACTAATATAAAGGAATTAACCAGTAAATGAAAAAGAGTGGATAATAAACTAAACCATTGTAAAACTGAAATATTTTCTAATGAAAGTGTAAGCAACAATACATAAATTTAATAATTTCTGAAGTTTTGACAAATATAATTCATATTCAGATAAGTGGAGAAAGAATAAAAAATATTTTAGAATTATTAATTAAAAATTAATTATTTTTTTAATTCCAATGTTAGTACTATGTGTATATATATATTTTTTAATTCCAATGTTAGTACTATGTGTAATAAATGATCTCTAGTATCTTTGTTTCAATGGAGGGTCACACAAGTTTTATATTGACTTAAATTCTATTATCTACTCCCAAAGGAGTTATGAGATAAGCAAATATTGAGAAAATTGTGAAATTATAAACAATTAACTGGTAATTATTAACAATTTCACAATTATATCAGTTCTGAGGCATAGATTCTGTTTAGGTATGGATAGGTGGCAAAAAAAAACCTTATATTTGAAAAAATATCACTTGATCTCTTCTACTTGCAAACAGAAGATATGAGCAATATTAGAACTCTTCGAATAATAATTGATTGATGTTAATATAGGGATTCTGAAATAAACTTCATAACATGTTAATAAAATTAATTAAAACACCTTATTTATTTGAATTTAATTTATCATAATAGTTGATCATAGCTTCATTTTTCATTGAACTTCATTAAATTAATGATATTAAAAAAAATGATTAGTAAGTCATTGCCTAGCATCCAAAAATTTAACACTACTTAACAAATCATCTTACCTTTTCAGAAGTTTCTTTAAGGTCATTAATAGTGGCAAATTTGTAGCTAATTGCCATATTAAGAAATGATTTAACATACTTTGCACATTTGAAAGGCCTGAAAATACAAATTTTAATTTAAAAGATTTAGTATAAGATTGGCCATTAATACATTTAATTATTCTTTACCGAGTATGCCTGGGTCTTTTGAAAAGGGCTTCATAAAGTTCATCACGGAGCCCTCGAAGTTCGGTAGTTGTGTGGGGAACCATTGATGATACAACTGCCCACCAAATGTATCTCTCTATTCATAAAAAAATAAGAAAAAACATTTTAGAATTAATAAACAAGTATTAGATGTAATTTTGTACAAAACAAACTCCAGCAGTGGAAACTTTAAAACACATATACATTATGCTGTAAGTCAGTATAGGCACCTAGCTAAGGATTGAATCCTGGAAGAAACCTATTATACACATCTTATAAAGTAATTTATTTGATTATACAGATTTTAGATTTGGGTCATTATAAGAAACTCCTTATAATTCCTACATTTCTTGTGGCGTTATTGGGAACAGACATTGACATTCTGTACTTGACTCGATAACCTGATAGTGTTCAGCTCAATTTGATGTTAATGTTAATCTGCTTTAAAAACTTTCTGGTTCTAGAATCCATATGACTTTAATAATCACTTTCACTGCCTATCACTTATTTGTTTCACACCTGACAAAAAAGATTTTTAATTTATTTTGTGATTGACGTATTCCATAGATTGGAGTTACTTTTTGATAGACCAACTAGCTTTGGTATAGTCTGTAGGAAGAACCAAATTAAGAAAGTAACCAAAGTCAACAATAGTATCTTTTGAATATGTTCAATTCAAAATAAAATAAAACTTTTTTTATCAGATGTGCCACTTTTATAGCCAAGCAGTGATATATATTTACTTAGGAATCACCCATCAATAGTAACATAATAATAAAATTCATATTCAAGCTTCTAATTTTTGATAAATTGTAATTTTAATAGCTCAGTATTAATCTTGTTCCTAACAAATGCAGATGCATTGTATTGTGTATTGTGAAACAGATATGAACTAATTTTAAATGAATTTTCAATCAGAATATCTAGTTTACTTCTCACTAGAATTGATGTAACATAGTTTCTGGTTCAAAAAATATATTACTTATTAGTCAGTTATTCTTTATAAAATTGAATGGTTTTTATAGATTTCGTAGCATTAATTTTTTGTGATCAATATTGCAATTTTTACTGTCATTAGAAATAATATTTAAACATTTTCAATATCTCTGCATGAATTCGATGCACTTCTAAAAATGTTTCAACTTTATTTTATTCCCCAAAATTATTAAAGGAGCTTAAAACTTTATTTATCTTATCACCATATGCTCTTTGGTGTAGTTTATAGAGCCCTAAACTATTGCCGAATTTGGTGAATAGTGTTGAAGTTATTTCAATTTTTTTACCATATATGTTTATTATATAATATTATTTACCGCTATAAACTAAATAGATATAATAGCAATTAATTAAATAGTTAATACAATGCTTAAATAACTAAATATATTAATTTATATCAAACTTTCAATTGTATTCAATTAATCTATCTACATCCCTAAATATATCAATTGTGAAGCATTGCGAGGTCTGCTAGTATTTGAATAAAATAGACTTGTTCACAAATAAAATGAATAAAAAATGTTATTCATATATAGTTTAAGTTTTTACAATGTGAGTTTAATGAGGTACTAAGAATATTTTTCCTTGATACTGATTGATAATTAATTATTGAAAAATATAATGTAATTTCATAAATATAGCACTGTTTTTATGAACATGACTTACAAAACAGCTTTGCATAGTGTTGGGGAGGGGAAGAGGAGGGGAAGAGGAGAACCTCATGAGGTTAAATGTTTTTTATTAATTTAAAGAATAAAAGGTAACTGAAAAAAAAAATACTCATTTTTAAGTGAAAAGGACATTATTAATATAAGCGAAGGCAATGATTGTCAAGAAAGTTGTGATAGCATTTGTATGGTAGACTTCAACAGATTTTAACTGTTGTGTTCTCGACACTGTAAGGGTTCACCCCTTAATCTTCAGATTAAGTGTTTTCAAAGAACATTAATTAAATATATATGTATATAAGGGACTAAATTGGTCGGCTCAAATTAATTTATTCACCATTAAGAAGGGATTGGGAACCCTTAGGCTCAATTTATGTTTAGTTATTCTTATTATAATATTAGTACAATAATTATAATTATAATGTAAGTAGATTGGACATTAAAACAAAAAAAATATTTTTTTCCCTCAATTTTTAATCAATCACTATAACTTTAGTAAGTAAATTTTTATTTTTTACCAAATTATTGTCAGAAGCTAAATATTTTAAATAAATATACCAGGGACTGAATGTAACTATCAATTTTCATATCAAGGCTTCAACCACAAATCCATTTTTATTTGTGTAAAACAAACCTAAATAAAATTAATCAAAATTTTTGATTTAAATTACTTTTTTTTACAGCTTTGCTTTTTTACACCATCTCAGTAACCATTTGCCAAATAAACTCAAGAATTTTTAGTTTGTTTAAGAATTTTATCAGATATTAAACTAAACTTTTATTTAATAGTTATTCAATAATTTTTATGGAATAATTTTATTAATTAGAAATGTTTTCATCATAGTTATTCATTAATTAAAAAAAAATTATGCAATAAATATTATTCTGAAATTTATTGAAAAAAATTTAATAACAGTTTCAAACCCTGAAAAATAAAATTATTTTCATTGTCAGTTGAAAATATTAATTACATATAGTCCCATGTTTTAATTTGATTATTATATTTCAAACTGAAACTTATATCCATAATGTTAAAATTATAATAATCAATCATATTAATAATTTCTTAACACTGTAGCATTAAATATTATTATTATTATAAGAATTACATAATTCTTCAAAATTTTCTATACCTTTTTGTTGATTATTATATTATTCTAATTGAGAGAGAGAGTTGCTTGAAAAATCTTTCAAATTTTATACACCAAGAACCCATCGAAATCAAGAAACAAAATTAATTGGTCTATTTTTGAATATTCTTTTTAAGAAAATAAAAATTTCCTTATATTTTTCTTTCAGCTTATCTGAAAATACATATTTGTATTTAAAATATGATTTCAAACAGTTTTTGAGAGAAAATATGTTTATTGAAAAAAGTATAAAATAAAAATATAAACAGACTGATGCAAATTGAATGGTATTATTGACTGAATCATCAGAAAATTTTTAACAATTGAGAATGTATTTTAAGCTTTTACAGTATTTATGATTAATGATTTGATTTTATTTCAAAGAAAGTTTGTCTCTTCAATACTTTTGTTGTGATTCAATAATATATGATCATATATTTATATTTGAAACTACATATACACAATTTTTTAAAAATGTTCATATATTTAATATTGCATATTTTGATTTCATGCAATGTTCTATGATTGTTCTATTTAATAAAATAATCAGTAAAATACTCTCTATGCTTCAATAGCTTTCTTAAAATATTATT
>NW_027104651.1:268526-276599 GCF_000696795.3 Halyomorpha halys | reverse complement strand
AAAATGGCAGAATTCACTGTATAGTAGCGCTACTTAGTAGTTATAAGTGGAACTACATTGTCCTTGGTCAGGAAGCTGTAATTAGTTGTTTCTTTTTGATTTGATTTTTGTTTCTGCATTCAGTTAATGGTATTTTATTTTTATTAGAGAATTTCATTGTTTTCTTATTCATTATGAGTCAGCAGTCATTTTTTCTCTATTTAAATCGTGTAACAAACATTGAATTAATTATTTTCTTTTCATTATTTAAATATTTCTTGTTTAATTTGATTATTTTAAGATGTTTGAAAAAGTAAAGCTAAGAAATACCAATATATTGACAAAAAAAAGGAATATTTTTGTTGGCTATGTCATGAAACTATCTGTAAGTGGCAGTACAATAATTATTTTTCAGTGAGTGGTATAGGATGGACCAGGACTATCTTTTATTCATTCTGCTGAGGGTTATCGGAAAGGCAGTGGTTTGGGGTGATAATAGGCATGACAAATTGCTTAGTTTTTTGGAGGGATCTGGAGATGTAATTAAAGTAGATTTACCTACTTTGGGCAAAATCTTCAAGATAAAGGGTATTAAGATCCTAATGGATACTTTTACTTGCCATATAATACTAAGTATTGAGGACTTTGGATGCAAGTATTGGATTCAAGAGGAATCTAGTGGTGTTGTTGATTCTTAAAGATCAACAATGCACCTCCAAAATAGTCTTGTTCATGAGCTTTTGCTATAAATGATAATTTTATAATGTTTATGATGTACCTAAAGTAATCTTTGAGTATGTTTAAGGATCATTTCCTTAATCACAGCTCAAAATAAATGAAAATCACTTCAATAATATCTTTATTATCTGCACCATTTTACAGCTACCATTTTTAACAAAGAACAAGAGAAGATCTAGTTACTGTTAGGTTAGATCTATAATTCTGATTTAGTTGAATTGATTGCAGAAATTTCATTTATTTCAAAAGAGAATTTTTAACTCACTTTAATCTGTTTTAATTTAACAAAATTCATCCTTTGTATTCTCTTAATCTTTAAGATTTTGCATGTTCATTTCATTCTTTCTTTTATCGAATACAAAGTTAATTATGGTTATTATCCTTTTTAATGCAATCCAATACAGTCCACTGTTATGACATCTCATATACTCTACCTGTTTATTTTAACCTAGCCAGCTCTAATACACTTAAAGGATCTATGGATGATTTTTAGTTGAACACTAAATTACCAAGATCATTAAACAGACTAGTTTTTTGTTACTTAAGTGCAGTAGGAAGATTTCATGACATCTACAGTCAAGCTAAAGTTCTCTATTGTAGATTTACTAATCAGTCGTAAGTGGAACATTATTGAGGGAAACTGTTGAACAGATAACATTCGTTTGTGTCAGAGAAAAAAGGGTAATTTTGAGAGATTTATTGGAGTTTTTTTAATGCTCCAGTTTTTGACACCATCATTTAATGGTCTGTTGTGGGCAATTATTATCATTTTGGTTATTTATGATGTGTGATTGTAGCGGTGAAATAAAAAAAAATATGCAATTGATGAAGTATATAAATTGGCATTTTATGTAGATCTTATATGCTTACCAAATTGGTTTTACCTCTTGATAAGGGGATTCAAATTTATGCTTATCGGTGGTATCCTATTACGACCCGCACTGATCATCAGGTTTTAGGATTTTGATAACCTCTTATTCGTTGAAGGCTAAGTGCGAGTTAAAACTGTTGGTTAAAAAAAAAAAATACGAGTAAATAATTTTGACTTTAATTACAAAATTCATACGCAAGTATTACACCCTTGGATTTAAGTAGGCTGTTTAAGCTATGTTTAGCCTTTTAAAATTAAGAAATTAACACTTTCAAAATTTAGAGTATTAGAGTTTATGTTGAAGATGAGCTTTTAGTCCTCTGTTCGTCTCCTGATATATAGTACAATAATTGCTACAAAATAAAGTTCTGAATATTATAAATTGTTATTTTTCCGCAATAGATTCTGTATTTCAACCATCGACAGGAGACTTCCCCGATATATCGGGAAATTCTGTGCCAAGTCTATTTATGGCAGTAGGGGTGAAGTTTAATCTAAGTTTTCGCTATAAGTGATTCAATTCAGAACTGACGAGTCACGCATATCTGTCAGATACCAGGCCTCATCACACGATATCTCCAAGATTTTTTTCCCAAACAACTTTTAACTGCAGTTCCAAACAAATTGCTTCTCCTTATCGGCTTGGTTATATGATCTAATTAACTCGATTCGTTGTTCTTATGTAGTGGTTTCAGCTACTGCAAAAATTCACGATATATTTTCTTTTCTTGGATTACATAATATGAATTCTAATTTGTTTTTTTTTTTTTTTACTTACCTATATATAAACTACCGGATTATAAAAAAAAAAATTTAATACCTTTTTATTTTCATTTCAGACAAAATTAATTCGCTCAGCTCATTTCATGTTCTCCACAGAGCATATTATTATCTTTAAGTTATACATTCATTTAGATGAAATATTTTTTTTTAAAGTTATTTGTATTTTTTCAGATCGACTAAATAAAGAACTAGGCAATAGTGGTTCGCTTATTTACGTAGCATAGAGGGAGTATTAGCCAGACTCATTATTGACCAATCAACCGGTCCAAGACGTGAAGTGTTGTAGAGAGTTAGGCAACCACACACGGAGACCCAAGTCAGACCGGCCATGGTGTAGCCTATAACATGTTCTGAGAAACAGATTCTCTACTACCAATGAAGTAAGAGATATATTTTAAGGAGTTATAGGTTTCTAATGACGGTTAGAAGGATGTTAAATGAAGTTGATATCAATGCTAGAAGAATGCCATGGGGTCCACTTCTCCCCAGGAGATAAAGTCCAAACACTTTAGTTTAAGCAAGTGGAGACTAATCCTGTGTCTTGTTCAGAGGTGAGTCAAGATTCAATTTAAATATACCAAATGGAAGGGGCAGATTATGGAGAAAATCAGGTGAAATATATTCTTCCAGCAATATTTCCTATTGAGTTAGTTACAACGAAGTATGAGATCTTTAAGAACTTAAGAAGGTCCTACTAATAGAAGAGTGAGATAAGGTATTACAAGAATCTCTGAAAAAATTATTTTTTTTAATATCTCAACTAAATGAAGTTGTCAGAGTCACTGAATATTGGTATGAACTGCTTTTACAGTAACTTAACTTGTAATTATTATTTTTATGTAAAAATCAAAATTTTACTATTTAATGTTGGCCTTTTTATAATTACCATCCCTCTGTTTCTATTTCTATTAGGCTTATATTCTTTGCTTGTGATACTCCAAAACTGAAATACTCCACTCAACATTTCAAAATAACTTTTATTTCATGAAAATGTCAAGTGATGTGAAACGTTTGAACAATCATTTACTAAGGGGAAGTATAAAATTCCGAATTCCAGTTTTGACAGAAACACTTGTTTTAACTTCCAAGTTTCGGAAGCTCCACTTTAATTCATCTTACATTTTCCTCGAAAACGAGTTTCAATATTTTGATTGAACTCGTTATATCAAACACCAAAGAACTACTACAGTCGTCAGACAAACATCGTATCATGCTAGATATTTTAATATTCCTAAATGTATTATTTTGAATGATAAAGATTAAAATAGAATCTTCTGATGCAGTGAAAGCTAAAGTCTTATATTTAGTAAGTCTAGATGACGTTTAATAGTCCAGAGAGTTCACTGCGCACAATATTGACAAGCCCTAATTGAGAATAACTCCTTCATTGGATTTTTCTCCTGAGGAAATAGTGAGTAATATATTCATAGTGGATCAGTACATCTCAGTACTATATTGTTTAAAATGAATAAAGGATTTATATCTCCCTACCCTTTCTGGATCTCACCTTCTTCATCTACCTTAAAATGCTTTCGTGAGGACTACACGCTAGTTCCTGTAGGAATTATCACTCAGACCGTAGGCTAGTTCCATATGGAGCGAAGTTCCCGTCCTGCGGGGATTTACGGATAGTTCCCATAAAATTCATCCTGTTAATTTATCTCCTTACTAGCTACATAACCTATTTGGAACACGCATTATCGAGGTCTTCTAGTATAGAGAACCTCACATATTCAATTAGAGTCATAACTAATTAACTATACACAGGCAACTCGATAACCACTAAAAGAAATTGATTATTGTATAAAGGAGAACAAAGCAGAAATGTTTTTCCGGATTTAAAAATGTTTTTTGGGAATAAGAGTTGCATACACCGCACTATCTTCATAACATGAAGAAACGTAAATTCAAAATTCTTCAAAAGCTTGATGTATGCTATTTAAAATTAAGCATTTGAACATTTTTAATAACATATTAGTAATAGTATGAACAATAAGTTTGTCTTAGGGCAAATATTATATAGAAATATTTAAACTACAGCCCATGTTTGACAGTATTTTTCAAAATGATACTTGTCAATAATATATCAAGCATAAAGAAATATAATTTGAACTACAAATAAAATACTGGAACGTAAATAGATATCACTATCCGTAAATTGTTTGTATCGATAGTGTAGTTTTATTATTAAGGAGGTAAAGGCAAAAATGGCATTTAAAAAGAAAGGTAGAGGAGAAATGGGTAAGGAATTCCTGAAAGAGGTAGCTCGGATAATAAAGAATTTACTGAAGCATAGCAGCATAAAAGAAGAAGTTTTATCATAGTTTGATATAGTAACGGTATGTTGTGAACTTTTCAATTTATTTTTGAAATTGTAAACTGTATTGAATGAGAAATCTGAGTTAAATTACAATGACATGATGAGTCTTGTTAATAATCTACCCTTTGGTACAAACTCCAATAACATTCCTATAGCAGACGGTTTCGAGTCTTTTCAAAAGCCTTGGAGCAATATCAGGAAATGAAGTGGAAGCAACGTTAGGAACAAATGAATTTGGGTGGTTAGGGAGCTCATAATGTAGAAGGATTGTTATGTAGTTTTGGGCGGCATCATATCGGTGGCTTTTTATTTTATTTATTTATTTATTTATCACCCTACCCTGCCTATTAGACAATACTGCTGTTCGCAGCAGTGGGTACAACTCATTGCTGCATATGACAACCATTACATAGCTTGCTTTTGCTACAAAATAAATCTTGCTCTTCTACTGAGGCCTTGCTGGTGTAGCTTATTCTCTCCTACCCAGGGAGAAGTGAGTAGAGCCCACAGCCTCCTTCCACCCATACACGAAGGTCTTGTAGTGCGGGTAGTTTTCTTTCTTCATCAGCTCGGTATCTTATCGATGGTATCATATCGGTGGCTTACTTCACAGTAGTGCTAAGTATTTCCAACAGCTTTACGAAAAATACCATTAAAAGTTTTCTCATTTCAATTCATTTCCCTAAAAGAGAAAACTTTAATTTTTCGTAAAGTTAGTTTTTACTAACTTGCTCTACTTAAAGTAAGACATAGATATGGAACACTGAGGTGATTCTGTTAGGTAAGGAGGTCATATAGGTCAAAGTAAGGAGCATTGAGGATTTTTGATTGCAAGGGTTGGATGCAAGAGGAATACGATGGTTTAGTGAAGCCCAAAAGCTCAACTGTGTAAGTCCAAATCGGCCTTATTATTGTCATGTAAATGTTTGTAGTCGATTGGGAGTTGTCTTTGTCTTCGAGAACTTTAAAACAAGAAAAGTATTTATAAAGTATGTATTCTTAGATGTACCATATCTTTTTCTTTTAACTTCCACAGATTGTGATCAATTCCAAAGCCTATAATCTGAGTATATAATTTTATTTAGTAGCTGCTACAACTAGAGATGATAGGGAGACCAGTTCTTCAGGGATAAGGTTAAATTTGCTCACTTACTGGAATGAACTAAATGACTACCGTTGGGAATAACTGAGATCTTTCTTGTTGGATCCGATCGGGTAGCTATATATTGATATATTAAATTCAATGAGCCACTGATTGATCTTTGAATCCATCTATGGATAGTCTGCTCATACTGCTCAGACTATCCGTTTCTATGTTTTATTAAGTATTTATAATTTTTATTTCCTGAGAAATTTCTATAAAAAAATAAATAAAAAACCTTACATTATTTTTTATCCAAAACGAGGATGTTAATACATTTTTTAAAAAGATATTCTCATATTTAAATTAGTGATTAAAAAACATAATGGTTACTGCGGTGATACATTTTTAACAGTGGTGCAATTATTTAAATACATAGTAAAATTGGGTATAATCGGAATCATATAAATTAGCAATATATACCCCCTAATATAAATGTATGCTTATTCATTTATAATCTGAATAAAACATTCATTGAATCATGAATAATTAATCAACGGAATAACAATAGACGCTAATTCCTTGAATGATTCATGACTGTTCATTTGTCATTGGGAATGAGGTTTAGAATCTCAAATAGTACAAATGGCTTTTAAAAATTGGTAATTTAGTTCAATACGATATCTAAAGGCATTGTGTAAAAATACCAATATTATCAGTAACATTGCTAATGGCAAAATGTTAATAAAATTTTTGTTATTTAGATTATGATGTAATTTTTTACATCGGCCAATAGCGAAACGTTATTAACACTGCCATTTCTGACAAGATGTTAGTGACATTTAGATGTCTATAGTTTACCCTGATCAACAGTAAAGTATTATTAAAACATATTACTTCTCCGTTATAAGCCTACCTCAAAAAAACTCCTTTATTTATTAATTTACTTGTAAGATGGGCATAGTTTAGAGAAGAGCAGAATTTATGCAATATAATCGAATTTTTCGAGAGATATTCTGATTTTAGCACCGGATTAGTGCGCATGCGGTCTTGAATATTTAAACTAAATGAAATATATATTTTACCCGAGGGACGTATTCGTATAATTCTTTTAATTAGCAACCCAACTTCAGCAACTTTTTTACTATCGCTATTCCAACTTTATTAACCTTGGAATTGCAGAAATTGTCCAAGGTATTTCGTAAGGAATAGAATAGTTATTAAAAATTAAAAAGTACCTTAAGAGATAAGTTTTCAGAAAGGGGATATTAAACTTAATGGCAGTATCAACATCGATTTTGGAGGATTAATAAAATAAAAAAAAATTGATACCATAAGATTACAAAAAATAATAATAAGATTTTAAAATTTGATTTAATTTTTTTTTATAATTGAATTAAGTTTCTCATTAAAATTTTCTGTTTTATCAGCGTTATTTTTCTCAAAATACGGCTATGTAATAAATCGTGATGAAACAAATAAAAAAAAAATGGAAGAAGATAGTTGACCGTATGAAGTAGATTGTAGAAAGATAATCCAGGTGGCGATCAATAAAGCTATCAAAATAGTAAAAGAGAACTATTTATTGTTCACCAACGTTTCGCCCCACTCCGATACGCTTCGTCGGGGCTAAATGAGAAAACAAGATGCAAATATTTCAGAATTAACAGAACATTAAAAACATTTCAAAACAATTGTTAAGTTTATAGTGTATATAGACAGATTAAAAATAATAAAATATTAATAATAACAAATGAGGAAATATACATTTTGGTAGAATAGAGACAAGTTGTTAATAAATATAACCAGGTTTGATATAAGTCCTCAATATAGATCTAGACACATAAATTGTAGGAGACTACTCATTAAAACTAGTTTTAAATATAGTAGAGAGATAGGTGTATAGGGTACAACAGATAAGTGAAGTAGATATGGTATAGGTGAGGTATAGTAATATGTAAAAGGGGATATTAAGAAATTTAATAAAAAAGAACAATAGTATAATCACCTGATAAGAATGCTGTTCTGTTACCAACTGAGCAGAACAACAGTAGTAGGTAGAGAAAGGATAAAGTTCTGGGTGGGAACAGATTTTTTATAATATATAGATAGGTAAACAGGCAAGAGTGTCTAAGCTCATATCTAATATTACAATAGTTAAATATATGCAATAAATTAGGAAGTACAAGTATAAGATATTACATAAAAATGTAAATAAACATTGATAAATTTCTTAAAATATATAATCAGGTAAGCTGACAAAAACGTCTTATTTCTAATCTAATAATATATATGTTATAA
>NW_027104651.1:251300-268406 GCF_000696795.3 Halyomorpha halys | reverse complement strand
TATATAATAAAACCTCACTTATACCATATCAACTTCACTTATCTGTTGTACCTTATACATCTACCTCTCTACCATATTTAAAACTAGTTTTAATGAGAAATCTCCTACAATTTATGTGTCTAGATTATATTGAGAACTTATGTCACACCTGGTTATATTTATTAACAACTTGTCTCTGGTCTACCTACATGTATGTTTCCTCAGATTGTTATTATTAATATTTTATTATTTTTAGTTTTTCTATATACTCTATTAACTTAACAACTGTTTTGAAATGTTTTTTTTTTTTGATATTCTGTTAATTATAAATTGTTTGTATCTTGTTTTCTCATTTAGCCCCGACGAAGCCCTGTGGAGTGGGACGAAATGTTGGTGAACAATAAATAGTTTTCTTTTACTATTTTCATATCTTTGTTAGCCGCCGCACGAACTATCTTCCTTCAAAAAAGAATGTTAATTAAATTTTAAATAAACTAAGCTCAGCAATTAAGTGATAACAGAGCCCTAACTGTTGAAGGTAGGTTTTATTATTATTTGTTGATGTGTTTAGTAAAAAAGGGATACGAAAATTAAAGAATAGTTTTTGTATTGAAAGTGTATGTTTTATAAGTGAATAGCCAATTTATAAAATTTAAATGAAGTTGTTACAGTATTAATTTGATTTTTGTTTTTGAAGATTACATGATATGGAAAATTAATCTACAAATGAAAGATATTTTTTTAATGAATTCTGACTAATCAATAATTGAGGTGTGTTCAAAAATATTGGTATTAAGGTAATACTGTGAAAACAAGTTTTAGGTTGTTTCCTTGATAATTGAGGATTCCTTGATAGTTGAGGCTTAAGCGCCGAAACTATCCTAGGGCCTAAAGATTTAGTAGGATATACCTTTATAATGTTATATAATTTTAAAATAGTATTTTTTTAAAGATATTATTTTAAAAAATAATAGATCAAAATTGTATAAACACAAATTCACTATCTAGATAGGCCTCTGACGGAGTTCAGCGTTTTTATTGCTTCTTCTTGTGGACTGTTTCTGAGAAACACTTCAAAGCCCTTTTCCCCTTCGTCTAAACTATATTGCCACTTCAAAACTTAATGAGTTTTTGTGTGCCGGCGTCCCCGTGTGTGATAATGCCTAAGAGGATTGGGACTAGAAAGACTTCGAATGTTTCCCACGGCCGTTCTTCACCAGTCCCTCGCCTGTCACATTCATCCACGGTCCTTTCAGGCGGAGATGTCTATAAGATTATTCCAAGAATGGAATAATAAAAAAGGAATCCTACCATCGTTCACATATCGCACACACACGACATATCCTCCAATAGTAGATGTGTCTTCTGTATCCAACCGAAGGTCCAGGTAGCAGAGGACATCCTGGGGGTGGTTCCCACAGAAGAGGTCATGGGAACGGACAGGCTCGGAGGATTCTCACGTTCGGGACTCTGAGAACTGTCTGCTTTAGGATCTATTTTTTTGGCTATAAAATTTAATGAGTTGTAGTAACGAAGTCCTGATTTTCGGTTTGTTGGTTAGTATTTTTTTTCCTTTGAGTTACATATTTTAGCATAACAACACGTGTATCTAAAGAGCTGATAAATTATAATAATAAATGAAAATTGTGAATAATAGCCAAAATATTCATTTATCTGCGCAAGCATTGCTTTATAAAATATTATTGTTTCGAAAATTGATCATTTTTCACAAAAAGTCTAAACTGCTCGTTACTATCTTTTGTTCAGTGAAATGTCATCAAATATATTCGTTCAATGATACAACTCAAGCAGAATGATTTGAAGTAAATTTAATTAGCCCATAAGAAAATTTTCAAGCTCGATATCTCTCTTAACAATTTTGGTGCCACGATAGTATTAATTAAGGAATTAATAATTGGAATGCCGATGCAAGAAATGAATGATGATGAAAAAGAGGAAACTGTCATGCAAAAAATGATTGAAGAAGATTAGACAAGGCTTGATGAGGAAAAAGCTGAAGACCTCCAATGATTAAAACGGGAGATAAATGATATTTTGAAGGGGAAATTTCATTAAGAGATGTTTTTATACAAATAAATAAAAAAAATTAATATTCTTATAAATTAAATCATGAAATGTGGTTTTATATTAATATTCTATCTTAAAATTACTAAATAAATGTATACATATATGTTGGAACTTAGGGGTGAAACTTGATGAAGAACTGAAGTTGAACACATATTCAGGTCCCAACGTTTGAGTTACTTCTACACTACACATAACTAAGAAATTTCCAATGGAATTTCATAATTCATACTCTTAATAATGGGTGTATTTTAAGATGGATCATTATAAGAAATTAATGTCTAAAATTATATTACAATGATGAGAATATCGACTGCCTACCGACTGCCCTACAGTATCGTTTAATAATGTTACTTTTACCCCTATAGAACAGATCCGCTACCTTGGACTACATCTGGACAAACGACAAACTTGGAATCATAATCCAAGACAGAAAACTGCACGTCGATTCCTAATATTACAGCAGTTACTAGACAAACTGTCTTTCAATATGACGGTTAATCAATTACAAAAGACTGATCTACATGATTATAATAAGGCCTATATGAACATACGGAGTTGAACTCTGGGGCTCCAATAAACCTTCGAATTCCTCTCGTATCCAATCCTTACAATTCCAAAATACTTAATGCTCCTTACTTTGTCAAAAATAAACAAAGTTCATAAATATAATGTAGATCTCTTATTCTCAGTTGCATTTACTAAGTCATGTTTTTATTAGGTTTTATGCATTGTATTTTAATGCAAAACATGTGGATTATCACTTTTTCCATTTATACTAAATTTGTTCAGAAAGTTTTAAAATGGCCAAAGAATTAGGGCCAAAGCGTATTATTCTACAGTATCATTCTAAACAATTGTAGGTGTAATGTGCTCCAAATTATTTTTTTGTCACAAATAAAACCAACGTTATTAGAGTATTACCAATGTGTAGTTTATCTCTAAATGTCTCTAACAGACCATTGTAATCTAACATCACATTTACAAGGTTATTTTCATGTAAGTACAACTGCAAGTGTCAATAAATAAAAAATATATTATATGTTTTTTCCTTTCACTAAATATTCAAATTTTTTAATCTCAACTCACAATTAAACTACTTTTGGTTTTCTGTAGCAATAATATTCTATTAGGCTTTTTATTTAATTTTTTTTAATAGTACATTGAAGGTGCAGTTAGTTATTTCTTCAGCTTATTTAGCAGTTCATAGTAAATTAAAATTTCTTGTTTCTGTTTTTGTAATTTATTATCATTTTTGTTTTCAGATATTGTCATGCTTCTAAAAGCTTTCTTCTATATATATTTATTTTTCTATACAGTATTTTAACATCATTATTTGACACAATAATGACTTATGTTTCCGATGCTGTGAACTTTGAGGTCTATAATTAGGATATCACAGTCAGATATTAAAGGATTACGAAATGTTTTAGGGATACCTGAATCCCTAGGAAGTTATCACTGTGACTATTAGTGCACTCAATATAGTTTTTGGTTTCCTTTCCTTTTCTGTATAAATAATGTGGCAAATGTCAAAAAACAAAAATTTTATTATGTTTATTGTACAATATAAACGTTTGTCTAATTGAAATTTTCAGCTCGACCTTTTGAGCAATAGTGATAAATAGTTAACAATATAATAAAAAAAAACAACATAAAATTAATATAACAAATTTAAAAGAGGTTAAAAATAAGATAAACAAAATGTTCATAAATAATTTTTACCCATAAAGATATATTAATGATCTTTGGTATAATGTATGAATGAGATAAATAATGAAAAAAAAAATAAATAAAAAAATGATAAAGATAAAAAAATTATATCTGAGAAAATAAAGAAAACTAGATTAATATCTATTACCAGGCCGCAAGTCTCAGTGCGCTCGGTTCGGAACGTTGTGGGTTTGATTCTCACCTGGGACAGTTAACATTTATTTTTCGGCGGTCCTGAAGAATGAATCTTGACACCCTCACCTTGGTTAGTACGCTGCGGCAACCTAGGTAGCCGTCTGGGGTTGGCAAAAAGACCACTAGGCCCACTTGCCGGACTTGTTTCCCCCACCAAATACCAGTTGGTGAGACGTCACAAAATTGAAGGAATACAATAAATCAACATAGTACTGACCTTATAAAACCACAAAAATATTAATACTACAGCATTAGCGAAACATTGCATAGGAAATAACCATGAACTTAATTTTAAAGACAAAAAAATAAACAAAGCAGAGGATGTAAAACTTGGAAATATTTAAGATTAATTTATACAACTAAAAATATAAAAGACGTAGTTAATTTTAAATCAGATATAAGAGTAATAGGACTGCATTATGCGGGCGTAATAAATAAAATAGATTTTTATAACAATACTAATCAGTAAGAAAATAAATTAGAGTCAGTACACAACATAGATAAATAGAATTAATCAAATTCCCAAAGAAATAACACCCCTGGTCTCAGTCCACTGAAATTTAGAATGGGCATAAGATAAAAAGTATTATTTTAAAGGTAATTTATAAATTAAAAAATAACATTAAAATATTAATTATCACTTGAAACTATAAAATAGATTTCCAATTGTAAAAACACTTTTAGACAAAAATTTGGGAAACAGCACTAATAAAAAATAAAAAAAGATACAAAAATAAGACTTACCATCACTTTTGGAATATATAAAAAATTGTTTCAATAATGATGTAATATAAGTTAAAGTGAGGAAAAAATAACAATAACTAAGAAATTTGGCTTAGTATCAAAATATTTTAGATTTGTAAATGGTTATAAATTAGTGAAGTGGATGTTTATAAAGTAAAAAATCTAATTATATGTATGTTAATGTGTTAGAAGAAACTTTTATTAAAATACAGTGTAAAATTTGGTGGTTGTGAATGTTTTTATTTCAGTACTTCATAATGGGAAGAAGAGCAATTGTTCGGATGGCGATAATGATAATGTATAAAGAAGTTATTAAAAGGGTATAAATTCCTATTAAAAAAAAAAAAAAAAAAAATTAACAAAAAACCTTTGGAACTTAGGTTCTGGGATTACAACTATATTACAACTCTATTTGTATTCAATATTCATAGAGATTTATACTTACATTTATTTATATTATACACACGTACTTACAATATGTAGAAAAATATATGAATAAGTGTATGCTTGCGTACCTGTGTATATCTATTTCAGTACTGGAAAGAAAGAGAAACACAAGGTAGCATTTATCTGAGGCCGAGAATATCCGATTTCTTCAGTGGCGTGACGCCGGCAATTTATCACGTGTTGAGAGACAACTCATTTTTGTAAGGGAAATTTGTGTAATGTACCTCTTCTGTCTTGGGGAAAGTGTAATAAATTTAACTTCATAATTGAGAAATAGCATAATTAGAGTAATTTGTCTTGAGGTATTTCATTCCTTTGCTAAAAAATAAAAAACTAAGTTTACTTAAAGTATTTTATTGAAATCACCGGTTTTAAAAACATTTCGATCATGATAAACATTGAGTACCTCTATTTCGTAAAAAATTCTTTTCTTTTATTATGTTTCAGGTAAAATATTGGATTCTAAACACCAAATGATAATAGGAAAATTTAGTAAATATTTTTTGGAATCTACAATAATCTGAGTTCCGATTCTTGAATATTATTATTTTTGTATTGAAACGAATTCTTCGCCATCAATCCTCTATTTCTTTTTGACATTTGTTCACATATACTTCGGTTAAATAATTAAAGGATTAATCTTTTTTTTCGAATTCGGGGTGAATATAAAAGTGAATCATGAAAGCGGAAAAAACAGGCTCACATGCCATTTTAAGGGTCCAGATTTTTCTGGACTAAAGGGATTTCAAAACATATATTTCCATCGAAAACGTTAATTCAAAATTTATTCCCTTACTATATATAGGATATAGTGAAAGTAAAAAAAGGTTGAAAGTGGTAGACGTATTAGTATCTTACTATTTGCAACAGTTATTTCGTTTAACTTATAGTTTGGCTACTAACTCAGTAACACCAGAACTAGATTAAACGATAACTTAGTAGCCAAAAAAAATGTTTCAAACAATAGATGGATTGATAAACTAACTTAGTTCTGATATATTGGTAAAAGTAGGTTTCATTGGTTATTAGCAGGATAAACTGCTATTATTTTAGTTATTAGATTATAATTATTTTTTTTTATAATGTTTCTTGGACTTATTTTTTAACTTTCATCATCATCATTGATGCTACAACTCATCGCTGAGTCTTGGCCTCCTCAATTAGTCTCTCTCTTGTTGCTGTTCTCCAGTTAGCTAGTCCAAGAAGAGCTCTACTATCTGCGTCGAGCCCATCCATCCAGCACAATCTAGGTCTTCCAACTCTTCTTTTTCTTTCTAGAGGCGTCAGCATAATTTTGCTGGTTTGGTTACTCTCATCCACCCTGGCTACATGACCCGCCCATTTTAGACGTTGTTTTCTAATGAACCGGACTACGTTCGTATTTTTTACTTTCACTTACCTATGTACTATATGTTGCGGCCAACATATGTTTAATAATTGGTTACAAACAATAAATAAATTGGTTGGTTATGTTTGTAAACATTTGGTTTTAGCCTGTTTTTATTCATGCTACCTAGGTATAAATAATACCATAATTGTATACAAACATCGGCTCAGGGGCTCTTATATCTCTAGCTAGTCAGCAGTTACTTGCAGCCTAGTCAACCCTTATATTCACTTTAAGCCACGGAGGACATTTCTCGGCGGGCGGCTCTTCTCCACGAGGACACTTCTCCATAAGGGGACCCATCACAAATGCAAAGGCAAAAACAAACAAACAATTTTTGTATTTTTAGAAGTTCCATTTCTTTTATTTTTCTTGTTTAAATGTTTCAATATTTTGCTTTACAGTCGGTCATGTTCAATTACTTCAAATACAACAATAACACAATTCGGCTATTCATTTATTTTATTTTCAATACTCTAAACGGTTGGGCTAGTTAAGGTTACTTTTGAACCCCAACCCGCCGTAACATAGATATAGTAAGGGAAAGTATTACGATCGTGCAAAATTTGAATTTGAATTTTCAAAGGAAATACATCTTCAAATAACTAAGTCTCGCAAATGGTCTGTGTTTGAGTTTGAGTGTATCTGTGTACACAATCCCTACATCAAAAACGAAATATTGCACGAAAATGAATTTACTTATTGCACGATGATATGTCAACAGCAAATGTTTTGATAAAATCGATAAACAAAAAGTGCCATTTTTACCACACATTTTTTTATTTCCTCAAAAATGGCTCTAACCAATAACCTTTATCTTCAAAATAAAATTAAGTGATCTTTATTACTACTTTTAATATATGGTAGAATAGTTTGACAGGGCTTAATTACCGAATTTAAACAAAAAAAAGTTTACATAGTTTTATAAAAGTTTTTTATTCCAAAACTTTTATTTATTAAGTTTCAAAATTAAAGTATTATTATAAGTGTTGTTTTCACACTTCATCGTGGAAAAACGTTTAATAAATAAAGTAAGCTTTTGATAAAAATGTATTTCAAAATATGACTAATAAAACACATTACAAAGATATTAGTGCATTTTTTAAACACTTTTGTTTAATTTTACTAACAATATTTCGTATAATAAGACACTTCCCTCATTCTTCCAGTAATTACTCAAAACATTTTCTAAAATTGAAAATGATCTTTCAACACTGACCTGAGAAGAATTTCATATTAGCGAAAAAAGTTCTGGATAAATTGAATGATGAAGTCAAGACAGCTCAATTTTATGTTTCTGTCAGTTCGGATAATTGACGCTCAATTGGATTTCTATTGCAGTGGGAATAAAGGAAAAGGTGTTAGATTTTTATTTTTAAAACATTTATCATACATCTGAGTAAAATAAAAGTGGAACTAAAATGTTTAAATAAATACAAATCTTGTAAATGAAAGTTTTTATTTTGTAATATGAATGGTACATACTTTGGTCATGTTAGAATTTTCCTTCGGCTTAAGGAATGAGTAAATATGCTAGCATAAGAGAGAGGAAAACAAATTATTGTGAATAATCAGTTTGAAAGAAAAAGTATATGAAAATACAAGAAAAAAAGAAATATATAAGTTAAAATAAATTATAAGAGAAGTTTAAAAAAAAATTACCTATTTTGTAATTGGAATAAAAAGTTAAAGTGAAACTGTTAAAATGAAGCTTGTCGTGAGAGATGAATAGCCGTTTCGGTCTCTGGATTTTTTTTTTACTTCAATACATTACCTCTTAGCTTCCCACGCCATCACTCAGCCCATCTTGACTTCTCCCGTTTCATGAACACTAGAAGAACAGTTGGGAACTGGCTAGGAATCGCTAAGGATAGAAACAACACCCGCGAGTGGGCGTGAGTTAATAGCCTCATCGTTTCCCACGAACAAGGGGATGCTTGTGTAATGGGAAATCAACCGATCACAAGGGTACATCGTTTAGCTGTGAGGGGAGGGGAGGAATTATTTAAATCATAAATTTAAAATGACAGAATAAGATTAAGTAGTAATAAACCAAATACTTGTCCGGGTGATTTAAATTATATAATAACAGTATATACTTTGCTGGAATTCTCCAATTTTATACTTTGCCCATTTGTAAAAATGCCGAGATGCCAGAAGGTCATGGTGTAATGCCGGTTTTATCAGAAGATTACAGAAAACGACTGCACATCACGATCTAGATGGCATGTAAAAATGTCATTGCTAGCTCTATCTGGGACCTTTATCTATAACTACAGCTGCTCTATCAATTTCAGAAATCTGGTTGATAATGTTCAAACCTTATTCCGTGACTTAGATTCATGTAGACTCCATGTGTGTACTGTTTTTTTTTTTTTTTGTTTTTTTTTTATCAGTCATGAGTTCATTTATGAGTACAAACATTAATTTGAAGTACAACTCCATTCATAAATTCTTAATTATAAAGTATAAATTAGTTTTCTTCTGCTTATTATCGAATGTTGTGAAACTTTATATCTATTGATAAGAAAGTGTTTAGTGGAAATATCTTTAATATAAATTTTAAATAACTCCGAAATAAAAATTAATGAAATTCTTCGTTACTCACATTTTGAGTTCATTATTTATTATTTATTTTGCACGGTATTTTTATAAAAACGTACAACCTTTTTAATGCAAATCTTTATTAAATCCTCACTGCAAAACAAATATAATTTATATTATGAGAGTAAAATGTATTAATTAATCTAAAATCATAAAATTTTCAATTGAGAGTAGAAAAACAATTGATTGTAATTAGGCACCGTAGTACCATATTAAGTACGACATAAAATAAAATAATTACTATGTATTTTAATTGTATTTTTAAAAAATATTCCCATTTTCGTTACAATTTCAACAATTTTAGTACTGTACAAAAATAAGAGTTTAGTATTGAGAAAAAAAAGTTTTTGAGGTTTTTTTGTCACTAACAATTAAAATGAATAAGATAAATATAAAAAAGATTATTCTAAGAGTTGTTTCAAATGGGTTCTCATCCCGTGTATACATAAACAAAGTCTTAAAATCAGTTTTGTACCAAATATAAGCTCCAGTCACACTGAAATGCCTTGAAAGCAGAATGGGCTGGAATCAAACTTTTTTTTTTACAAAAGTTTTAATTATGTTTTACAACCTTAATAAAAGTGATTTAAAAATAAGGTAAATTCGCTCCACTGTTTTTGGTTTCTTTCAAGGACCTTAAGCTTATTTCCACTTTGCAGGTAACTGTCGCACAAGTAATATCACAATAGTATGAATGTATGATAATGCTTGTGAATATTTACTAACGCTTATGGTGAATCTAACCTCTAAATTAATGATTAACTTGATGAATAAAGGATAACCTTTTTTTATTGTGTGATATTACTTTCTGTCTTACATTTATAGACAATGGTAATAGGGATCATAGAGCTCATTCAAACCATATTTACAAATATATAAATTGAATAATAAGAAAACAAATTTAAACTTAAAGTAAACAAATAATATCATAAGCACAATTATTCCTATTTACAGTCAGCCTGGAGAACTCCGTACCGAGGAAAGAGGAGGACTCCGGAAGACTCGGGGTTTCTCTCTTAACTGGTTTTAAAAGCCTGTGAAGAATGAGTGAGGGGTCTAGCAGCAGACGCTCAGGACTTGAGTAAAGAATTTGATCATAGCCAGAACTCCAGTACCATTATTTATAGTAGGTTTGTGAGCCACTACCACTTCAACCTTCGGGAAGGATTGTAGGGATGGGTAATAAATGCTATTATAGGGATTGTGCTGGCAGATTAGAATGATGAGTGAGTTTCTCATGAAATGTGGTGAATTTGGATTTAATAATATCTAATACAAATGGGATATTAAGGGCATGATGTAGGGTATTGTTGAGTACATAGTAAGAAACATTGCTTATTGTTCGAAGGACTCAGAACTGAAAGGATTGTACGCGTTTGATGTTGAGTTTCAAAAACTCTCATGTTTATAAGTTATATACAAGGTTGGTGTTATGAGGTTAAAAGGTACAATAGATAATGTTAAGACGTCTACGCCTGGTCGTGCATATTGTCGTGCATGAGCATGTAGTTATAATTATTACTAACTATCAAGGAAGTACTGATAGTACGACAGTACTTTCTTGAAAGCAAAACTTTACACTTCAGAAGTGACTACAACAGTTTTCACTATCACTATCATCACCAACGGTGGGGTTTCATTGTTATACAAAGTAGTTGTAATATTTAAATCTCATCTATTTTCTTCTAGAATCTTGAGCTAGTAGCTACTTACACCTAAAATTTCAACGAAAACGTTTTAAAAATTTAGGAGACCGAACTGATCTTAGTGATAGGGAAGGGCAGTGGTAGAACATTTTTAAAAATGTTTATTGGCATGCCAGGATTCAATAAAGTGAAGCAAGGACCGTAGAAGTTTCCCGGATTGGGATTGGAATGCTCATAATTTGCTAAAAGATTATAACTCAAACTCTTTTGAGTTATAATCTTTTAGCAAATTATGATCATAATTTGCTAAAAGATTACAGAATCTATCTTTATAATGGTTTCATTTCGGTCGTTTTTCAATGATTTGACAAACTTGAAGTATATTGCTAAGATTATGGGACAAAATGAGAAATTGAAACTGTTAGGGAATTCATAAAATTGAGTCTTTCAGGTCATAAATTCAATGAGAAGTGCTAGTTTGTCCTGCTTTTCAGCTTTCGACGGGTACGTTCATTTGGAAGTATAGATAATTTAATTAACTCCTTTGTAGCGAGAGACGCAAGAAGTTCAGCTCCACTCCACCATAGCGCAGCACCTCGAGCCTCTCCGAAGCTCTCAAATTTTATAAAAACATATCATTATTTGTTCATATTATAAATTTTAATATATACTACTGAGCAATGTCGATAAAATAATAATAAACGATGCCAAAATAACACACGAGACTACCCCATGCAGATTAGATAAGGCCGCTTCTCGGTCACAGCCGTATGCACTATTGTCCCTCCACCACCACCTGGGAGGTGGCAAGGAGACTTACCTCTAGTAAATATTCTCGCCAAGGGAAGAAGTTTGGACTCTGCAGTCTAAACCAACTACAACCACCTACAGCAAAGCGGACCCTCCCCGCTCACGATACTACTAGTGGGCTATTGGTGCCTGCGACTCTCCGCATTTAGTGGACAACAAATATACACCTTAAAATACTTTCACATTAATATTTACACATATATAAATATAAATAAAATAAAATAATAACAGCCCATTAAAATGCCCATGAACAGGGCAAGCAGTGACATTTGGGACTATTTTACAAAAATAGGGCATGAAAGGGCCTCTTGCAACTTCTGCAAACAATCTTTGTTCTACATCTAAATGTTAGCAAATAATAATTTTCTTAGAATAGATTAATGCATTTTGAAATAAAAAAATTATAGAAATAAATAATAATATATTTCGAAATCGAAGAATTTCCCAATTAATTCATAAAACATTTCGTTGTTTTTATACTGGTAATTTTTACCAACTTAAATAATAATGAAAACTAATTAGATGGTTCTCTATAATCATTTCGTTCATTTCAAGAACTTTTTTTTCAACTGTTCCTATGAACTATTGTACTTGTCAACGAACAGTTCATTAACGTTTGGGAAAATATCAGAAACGACCACCACTACTATGAAATTGAAACCGAATACTATCCAGACGAAGTATCCATTAATAAGTAGTACAGTAGAAAACGTTATTAATGACACTTATTTTTAGTGATTTAAATTTTTTTCTAGTAATTAAAACTCAGGTATGTTCTTTACAATCAATCAATTTTCTGTCTATATAGTTGTCACTTCGGTTCATGGATTTCTGAAGACCTTAAACAAAGAGGTTAAATTTGAATTTCAACGCATTATCAAAGTTACCTTTAAAATCATATAAATATTTGTAAAATACAATAAGTTTTGTATTTCTAAAGTGAAATACAAAAATACTGATTTTGTTATTGAAAATTTAAAATGATGTCATTAAAACTATTTTTACTAATATCCTTGAGAATAATCGAAGAAAATGCCTTTCAAAAGCCCTCTAAGTCAGGCCTGTGACAGTTCGATATGTGAACTATGTCAATAAGATCAAAGATAATGGTCCATTTCAGTCAGGAATTTCTTATTAGTCCCCTTGGTGTAATAAACTCGAATGAATGTTCGGAAACGAAGTGGTGAGTCACTTACAATTGTCCGTTCAGTGATGAAATGAGAGTAATCTTCTGATGTGGAGTTCTCGCTTTCTTTAATCCCATACTTCACAGAATAAGTCATAACAGAGGTAAACAAAGTGATATATTTAGAGGTCGAACAATCTTGAAGCGATGTGCAGCGATGCTATTCAGTCACTAACAACTATGGCATATATACGGTTTTTCCTATATAACTTCTCCCAGGAAAATATATTACATTAATTTAAGCAGGAACAATTAATTGCAACATAAATTAAACTCATAAATGTATAAAATGACCGTGTGCGAACAAAGAAACTCAAATAGTAATTAAACTATTTATTGTGAGCCAACGTCCGCAAGGCTTCTTTAGGGCTAAAAAGATACAAACGACAAAAATAATATAACAAGTAAAATGTAAGAGAATAGATAACATGAAGTAAATAAATAAATTAAGGTGCGGCTAAATATGATTTAAAATATGTGAAAAATTACTGAAGAAATCAAATTAAAGAAAATAAAAATAAGATGTACTGTGAAAACTATAAATAAAAAAGAATTACAATAAGATAATAGACAATTAATAAAAATGGAAATAATAACAAATAAGAAAGTAGATAAAAATAAACCTAAAAATACGGAAAATAATGCTAATAGACAAAATAAGAAAGAAAAAAGAAAAATATCTGAAAGAAAGGAAGCTCAAGAATGAGCTTAAGGTGGATGCGTTGTACCAACAGGAAAGGGGAGGGAGGAATTGATGGTTAACAAATACGTTACATTTGAAAGCGATAAAAAAAAGATAAAAATTAATGTTAGAGTATAAATAATACTAAGAAAGCTCAGAAAATATTAGATATGGGCAGACAGCAAACGATAATATACCTAATAAAGTGGAGAAATTATGTAAACAATTTTTTTTTTAAAATTTATTTATTGATATTTACAACTGTACATAAAATACATCTAGTAAATTTCAGGAAATCATAATGGTATGTTACAAGCATGTAGAGAAACTACCCATTGGTAGCACTCTAAAAACATTTTTACAAATTAAGGTCTCGAGGCCATCTTCTTTTCAGACGCCTCGGAGGATTGTCCGGAATAAAAGAGAAAGCAAGATTAGAAACTAATGGATTTGAGTGGTTAAGGAGTTTGTAATGGAAGGATTGATGTCTGGCTCGGGTTATATCGGTTACAAGTGGAATATTAAGGTCTTTGTTGATGATTTTAACTGTGACAAAGTAGGGAGCATTTAGGATTTTACGAGGGTTTTGGATTGTAAGGATTGGATACGAGAGGAATTCGAAGGTTTAGTGGAGCCCCAAAGCTCAACGCGTATGTCCAGATATGCCTTACAATTGTAATGTAAATCAGTCTTTTGTAATGAATTGGAAATTTGGACCGTTTGTCCAGTAAGTGCTGTAATAGTCGAAATCGACGTGCAGTTTCCTGTCTTTACTGTCTTGTGTGAGGATTCCAGGTTAGTCGTTTGTCCAGATGTAGTCCAAGATAGCGGATCTGTTCAACAGGGGTAAGGGCAACATTATTGAAGTATACTGTAGGGCAGTCAGTAGGTTTACGACGTAGCGTAAAGCTAGTTTGATGGGATTTGTTGGAATTTATTTTAATCCTCCAATTACGACACCATTTTTCGAAGGCTGTAATATGGGATCGAAGAGTTTGGGATGTAATTAAAGGGATATTATTGACAGCGAGCACACATGTGTCACCGGCATACGTGGTGAGGATAGTGCTAGGATTGGTTAGGATGTCTGCTGTATAGATTGTGTAGAGGATGGGACCGAGGATACTCGCCTGAGGAACCCCAGAGAACTAGAAAGAGAGTGTTGTTACCTCGTTTTTTATTGTTACTGTATTTTACTTAGGTGAGCTTTTAGGGGGTGTGGGTTACCTTAGTCATGCCGTATGTTATGGATCATTGAGAGAGCTCTGTTGTAAAATGTAATTTTCTTAATTTCCAAATTTGTTAGGCTTAATTGAGAGATTTCTTTTCAAAATACCAACATATTTTATATGATATATTATTCCATACATGTAAAATTCAAGAGATTCCACTCCTGCAGTATTCATACTACTCCAAACGACGAGTAACTTAGCATTATGCTTAACAATCGGGATTGTATTTCTCATTTCGATTTCGATCTATTGCGCTTTAGGGTGTAGAATTCATTTTCCTCAGACGTCCTGTTCTCAAATTCGATACATAAAGCATAAAGTGCAGAGAAAAAGAAATATCGCTATGGAAACGAAGTCCAGTCCCCACTATTTATAAAGAAGTATGCCAATCTTTGTCTAGAATTTTATGATTACTTTTGAAGTGGAGTTTTTTGAACGTATAGGAAATTCTTTGTAGATTGAGATGGATGTTCGGATGATTTCAGATTTAAATATCTTATTGGGCCAATTTTATTGTTTCCTCGCAGCATATTGGGGATTCCGCACTAAGGTGCATGATCTGAGAAAAAACATAAGTCGTGTGGGTCTCAGTTGAAATGAAGGCTGAGAAGCTTAGGTACTTACGGCTAAATTTCGTTACATATGTATGCAATAGCAACATATGCATGCCCTGTATATAGTTATCGACACCTGTATTACCGAAAGGCATGGAAGTTGGAGAAATAAAATGAAAAATAAAAGTGGATTAAAATGTTCCTTTATACCAAAATCAACTACATCATCACCGGTCAAACAGTAGGGCTCTCTAAACAAAGCGATAAACTTGAAGGATTCAATGTTGAATGCCTCCCTTGTTTACAACTTGCAGTTCCGTGTAGGCGAGCACATATGTAGGAATGAGATAGACTGAGGTTTCAGGGTTACCGCAGCACATCCTGCAGTTGACGTCTACCTCTCTGATAGTTTCTAACGTTAATTGCATTCTCTACCGCACCGTCAGTGCAGCTGGACTTAGACTTTGCCGGTTATGTGCAGTGGCGTCCTAGTGGTGGCTTCGTGCACAAGATATGGGGCCTCTAGAACATAAATGGGGCTCTTCAAACTATTTTAGGACAATTATGTATTATAAACTAGTTCATAACAATTTTGTGTTATAAACAACAACTTTTATAGTTACGTTCTACAACTGCTCTAGATGCCACTGCCTATATAATCTAATAATTTAATTAACAGCTCTTTCTGCCTTGTCTTCTCAATTTAAGTTTGAATTAAAAACTATGTGTTTACAATATATATTTTCATTGTCAATAGTATTTCCATTCATAACTATGGCAATAAATATAATTGTGATTACATCTAAGCGTTTAATAATAATGCTAAGAAATAATATCATTGACTTTTATGTAATAAAAAATATAAATATATTTAGTAGATTGGTAAAATATGTAAACCCTATTGAGATAAAATATGGGTTTCAGTTCCCACAACCTTCTAAATGGTCCCATGGGAAAGAGCAGCTGGCACGTGCTATACCGCGTTCCCTAATTGATGATTAAGATAGCTGTGGCCGTCCGTTGCAGGTCCTCGGTTAGTGAGCCTGCTTGTGTTCCCACGGGTATGTTAATGGCAAGCAATTTTGAAAATATCTGAACCCTAATCAATAACATATAATACAAAAAAAATGAAACATATAATCCCTTAATCAATATATTTAAATAGCCTTTATAATAGTGAATTAATATTTTTAATTAACTTTAATTAGTTTGTTTGTACATGAAAATTTTCTTGAAACTTTAAAAGCGCACTAAAATATATAATATAGTAATTTGCTTCAATAGTTTTGTTAACTAATTAACACAATTACGAGTTCGATTTCTTTTATAATAATCGATTTTAGTTCCGAGTATTGTTTCTTGAACGAGCCAATCTAGGGTAATGGAAGTAACAGTTCATACTTGATTTCTTCCTTATCTTTTTTCCATCAACGGTCAACGTCATTAGGCTATTGGAAAAATATAATAAGTTACATTTCTTTAACGCCGTTCTCCGTTCCACGTATTTTCCTGACCCATGGAAACTATCTATAATCAAAATTATCCTCAAACCCCAAAAGCCGCCAGAACACCCATCCTCTTACCGTCCTATCTCTCTATTACCGATCATGGGAAAAATCCTCGAAAAACTTATTTTGAAACACCTATACCCCATCCTAGATTCAAATCATATAATCCCAGATCACCAGTTTGGATTCCGAACATCCCACTCCACTATCCAGAAATGTCGTCGTGTGGTGGACGTTGTCTCGTCTTCTTTGGAGCGCGAGATAAATAACATAAAAAATCAGTGAAGACTAAAATGACTTTATTCTAATATATTTACAAGAACTACATGTTACT
>NW_027104651.1:243998-250065 GCF_000696795.3 Halyomorpha halys | reverse complement strand
TGTATCCGATCTAGCCCGAACCCGATATTATTCCTTCCATAATAAGCTCCCTAACCACCCAAACCCACTAGTTTCTAAGCTTGCTTTCTCTTCCATTCCTGGCAATCCTCCGAGGCGCCTGAAAAGAAGATGGCCTCGTGAACTTATATTGTAAACTGTTTTTAGAGTTCTACTACTGGGTAGTTTCTCTACATCCTGTATCATATCATTATGATTAAATTTACTTGTATTTTTTATACAGTTGTAAATATCAATAAATAAATAATAAAAAAAAAATGTCTTTAATATCATGTTTACATTTGGATATTTCAATATCCAACGACCTGACCGCCCATCAAAGACGATCTTAACTATCATTTCACAGAAACTATTAAAAATTTGTGTGCTATTATTCCCAGGTCTGTTATATATATAGTCAAAGCTCTCAAATAAGAAATGTGTATTCTTATTTTATTTTTATAAATCCGTTCCCACTTTGGCTAGAATGGATTCGTAATCTGCAATATGCCATGCCGTTCTGTCAATTGTTGGAGTACATAATACTTGGCATTAGGTGCGAACATATCATTTGAAACTTTAACTGCATGAGTGTTCCCACGAAATAAACACTGACGTACCTGGCCTCAGTGAACAGTTCCCATGGAGCGTTCCCATCAGCAACGTACTCGACTGGACATTCTCACGAGATTTATTAAGAAACATTCCTTCAATTTTTAGTATTCGAAATGTAAGTATCTCATCGAGAGATTATTTATCTAGATCTAGAAATCTAGATTTATTTATCTTGGAATTTGACGTTTACTTAGAATAAGTTACATTAATATTACTGAGTCCCGGGATCCCATTGGTCCGGTCTTAGGAGTTGTGGTTCCGGATAGGAGTTAAATAAAATTAAAATTTACATTTTAAAACTTTGTTGGGCTAATAAAAAAGTCATTAAAATTTATAGTAAATAATATCATTCACTTTTATGATAGTCGGTGCGGCCTAATGTATAAATATGGATGTTGTTAATAGTTTAATAAGAAAAATACTAAAGGAAAATGTTAATTGACTCTAGGTTAACAAGAATATTGAATTGTGAATCGATTATTCAAACATTCATGGAAAAGAAGAATGCAATTATAAATTAAAAATATTTCAAGCTCTAGTAGTGTTATTGCGAACACTTTAATCAACTAATTATTACTAAATTATACTTATTTTTATTTAATTATATTAATAAAACACAAATGTGCTGTATTTTAGGAAAAGAAATAAAACCTTGGTATCATAATGGAGTAGTAAGTTTCTTCAATATGACATTTTAATCCACAAATTAACTTTAAAAAAATTAAATAAAATAAACCAAGGTGATAGAGTGAGAGAGAACTCGAAGTATACTGATGATCCCTCCTGAGAGTTTTTTAAACTAGTGTTTATTTTTATTTGAGAACTTAAACTATAGTACTTGGTTCCTATTTTAAAGTACTTAAATAGTACTTCTGATGCACTTATCAGCACATTGGATTTAGGTATCTGGGCCATCCCGAAGATTTCCTATCTATCTCAGAACGATTCATCATCACATTCTGGGTGCTACAACTTGATAGAAATATGACAAACACAAAAGACCTTATAGACAACAAAAAACAACTTGATGCCGGAAAGAGACAAATCTAAAGAAATAGACTAATCAAGTAATCTACTAACCAAGTATATTACTACATATGGGGACGTCCGTAGCCCAGGTGGTTAGGCGCAGTCTTACCAATCTGAGATCTGCTGGCGGTACCGCTTCGAATCCACAAGATGAAAGACTTGAGCCCTAACCACGATTAGGCAGTATAGAACTCCGATGGGAGTCTTGGCCGAAAAAAAAAACCCAAAATATATAAATGATAAGAAAAGTTACAACGAAGTGTTTCTCATATTCACCATCGACAGCGCTCGTGTTTACATAAGTACACAAACACTAATGAAGGAATGATATTTATTTTATCCAGAGGACAGGACTCCCAAGTTTGGAAGACCAGCCCTCTCTACTCTCTAGTTGTGGATCCCAAGGTGGATGTTGCATCCGCTACTACTCCATCACTCCATAGGAGAGAAAGGTTATTTTTTTTTAATCCGCACAATGCATTCCCACCCTATCTCATTTGCATTTGAATAGAACTCACCTTCCTCTATTCATTCTTCACGGCTTTGTTCCCGCGGGTAACTGGCTTGGTGACGAATTCCAATCCCTTACTTCTCTAAAACCACACAGCTGTTTCTGATAATCAGATGCTACATATAGAACACCCCATCAGAGGCAATGGCGCGTGCCGTTCACGTGGATATCACCTGTTCACGAGATTGCCGAGTGGAGGCTTATTTTGGCATGTCTCTGTTAAGTAAATAGTTGAAAATTTACACATAAAGTATCTCTTTTTGATGCTGAATTATTTTTCACTTTTTTAACTCTTTGGCATAAAAATTATTAAATAACGAAGTCAGTGTGATAAATCATTAACTGCTCAATCTAATTTTCTAATCTTTGTCTTCTACTCTTGATTATTCTTCGAGGTACTTGAAACTAAAATGGATTCGAGACCTAATGTAGAAATGTAATTGGACTTATAAGAATGGTTAGTTTTTTTCAAAAATCTTTAATTTCATTAAATCTTAACATTTATATGTATTTTTAGCCTAAATAAAGTTGAAAAATTTCATGAAATAAAGAAATAGCACAAAATTAAGTATGAAGAATTTATAGCGAAACATAATTTGTAATAAAAATTGTGTTAGAGGTGCCATATAGTTAAAAATCTCAAAGACATTCGGCAATAAACCAACTAGTATGGATTATTTCTAGCACTTAAAAATACACTTGTTGGAGCTTCATTATACTGCCTTCCGAAAAACCGGAAAAGAAAGGTTCTAATAAGGTGATTTCAACGCTGTTACGTTTCATTAATCATTCCACATTAAGTGTTGATGGATGATCTGGTTTTGTTGACATGGTTACCAAGGGCTAAAATGTCGTTTATCGTTGTATCTCTCATTTTTCATCCTATTTCTTTGATAAGTAATTGTATCAGTCTTATAGTTACATCTATATGGTATATAATTATGTTTTATATTAGCATTGAATTATTTATTTATTTTTATTACTGAATTCCACAAAAATTCAACGTATTTCCCTCTATACTGATATAATTTTGTTTCATTCGTTTAGTTCTGATACATTACTTCTGCTTACTTATAAGTATTTAGAGAAAAAAAGAAATAAGAACTTGAAGAATGAAGATATGCAAATATTCCTTTCTCAGTATTGGTTATATCCACAAATATATTAATTGATTTATGACTTTATATAAATTGTTTTCAGTTTTATAATTTCCTTTTCGGCAAAATTCCAAAGTATTTAAACAAGGCTAATAGGCTTATTGGCATTAAAAATCCAAATTTCACATATTCAGTGTTTTTTTTGACAGCTTTAAGTTTCGTTATAAGATTTTTATAGAAATGATTTTTTCGATACATTAACAGATAACTTCACATTGACGTACAATTATACCTACCCTCATTATTTTTTTCCAAAGATTTTTTTCTTAAATCTATCCACCGGATGTAATTCTCTGAAAAACAAAATCTAAAATCGGATGTAATTGGTGTGCTGTAAGTACATTTTTTTTCTTTTTTTTAAGCGGTACAGGATGGAGAAGTGTAATATTACAGGATGTAAAAATGGAGATAAAAAATATGGTGTATAGGACCCGTGAGAATGCTTAGACATGATGTTGCTTACCTGCTTCGTCCTGAGTGGTGCATGGGACTTAATAGTGTGGGAACTCAAGTGGGGTTAGAATCCCATAAGTCATTATGTCTCATCAACTAAATGGAGTGTGTATAGAGATGGTAAATGTTCTGAGTGGTAGATCCTTAATGAATAATGATTATTATCTCAGAATATTAAAAGTTAAAATATATATTTTTTTTAGTTGCTTTTAAAAGAATTATGAAATATATAAATTTTGTAATTAATTTTATTCTATTTTTTAAAGTTTTTTATTGTTCAACTTACCATTTTAAATTATTTTTGTGAACTTAGTATAGGGCCAATAGACCCATTTTGTTGAATTACCCGAACAATTGCATAAACATATCAAATAAAAAAATACCCAATTTAATTCTATGTAAAGAAAATGGTTAATATCATAAAAGTTATCAGAGAGTTTATATTGGTGCATTAGATCGGGATATATCAGAGAGTAAACACGGGGATAAGAAGTAAGAAGTTCGGATAATTAACAATCAAACAGACTGGGAACATTAACACGCAATTTCAAAAACCTTAAATGCAATATGATTTATTTAGTAAGTATTAAATAAATATATATTAACGTGATACAAGGTTATAGCCATAAAAGAGAGAGAAATTAAAAAAAAATGTACTAATATTTATAGACTTCCACAGTCTTAAATGTGTTTTCAATCAGGTTAGCTCCCTGTCTTGCGTCTGAATAAGTATAAATTCTACTAATAAAATTTCTATCGATATAAATAAATAAAATAAAACTAATTAAAACATAAATAATTATTGGAGGAAGACAGTTTACCGTAAGAAGTAGATAGTAGGAAGATGGTCTGGGTTGTGGTCAATAAAGGTGTAAAAATAGTAGAAGAAAACCATTTATTGTTAACAAACGTTTCGTCCCACATTGCAGGGCCTTGTCAGGGCTGTAAGATTGAAATCATAGTGGCAGTATTCTTTTATGCATGAAACTAAAGATTGTGAAATTCAAGTATTCTGAGGGTTACCGCACTAGATATTGTTTCTTAGACTCAAAAGTGGCAGTAAAATTCTCAAAGGAATGCCAAAACAAGATTTTCAGACGCAGTTATTTATTCATTTTCTGGCGACATTTCGACCTACGTAGTAGGTCTTCAATAATTCTTCAATAAAAAGATATAAAGAAGGTAGAGTCAATCTAAATGTAAAAGAGTGATATAAAAATTTAACATAAAAAATGTACTGGTGGAGGTATATAAACAGAAAACAAATTTAAATAAATTATGAAGAGGGCAAAGATAACAAGAATTAATAACTAACATTATAAAGTGAACAGATACATCATAAAATATGTTACTGAAAAAATCTATTAATTGTATTAAATGAGGAGACATAATAACTCATATTAAATGGTAAGCATAACAAGTAAATTATTATTACAGGTAATACGATATCATAAAATAGTAATAAAAGAGTAATAGAGAATATTGTCAAATTTTGGGTTCAAGATTTATTTATAAGAAATATTTATACTCAATCCAATATTTGTACTCTCAACTGTCATTTGAGGGGTCTCTCTTTAAATTTCTACCTAACAAATATTTTTCATTTACACAATTTGTTATTAATCTCCTTTATATTAATATTTTTATGATATTGGCCTTACTAAAAAGAAATAGATAAATAAAATAAAATATAAGCTGCAACCAAAAACCCAATTTGAATAGTAGCTGATCAGATTCTAGACCAATGATGAATCTGTCAATTTTTTGTTAAGTTTTTCCGAAGTCCAACGATTTAATAAATTCCTTCGTACAAAAGTTATTTATCCATCTTATATTGCTCCTCAATAGCTATCTTTCTTGGAATGTAACCAAACAAATTTACAAGTTGAAGAAAAGAGTTATTTTTTATCTCAAAACAGTTATTACTTACATTATTGTAACTTTAGCATTTATTCTAATAATAATATGCTATTTTTGATTCATTGATTAATTAATTTTTTAATTAATACTCAAGCCCGTCAGACCTCTTCAAACAAACAAAGCCACAGGAAACAGCATTCTCAGTCTTGAAGGAAAAGATCTACTTAAGGATAATTTTATTACAACTTTTAATTTTATGATCTTCATTCTAGTAGCTTCTTTATCAAGTTAAGGGAATCCAGTTCTAGGTTATTCAACCTTATTCTGTTATATTTTATTTCGCGGAATAATTTTTTTCTACATTAAAAATATTGATTAAATCTTGTAATTGTTAATCGAATTGTTTATAGTTAAATGTTTTATGTTGTAGGAAGATAGTCCGGGT
>NW_027104651.1:241899-243438 GCF_000696795.3 Halyomorpha halys | reverse complement strand
GAGAGAGAGAGAGAGAGAGAGAGAGAGAGAGAGAGAGAGAGAGAGAGAGAGGAATAGAGAGAAGCTATAGTGGTATTGAATACCAGGTTCATTCAATGCAGCGCCCACCGCCCTCCTACTATGAAGGTATAAGGTTACATCCTACATTTAACACCATTGTTACTACTCCAGTTTACCCGCAGTCAACAACCAATCATTGTGAGAACAAGGTGAAGCTAGGGTCTCATTGCCACATAGTTGTATCTCTAGGGGATCATGTGCAGGTATCGTGTATCCTACCGCACAGAATTATTTCTGGGACAACTGTAAGTGATATATATTCCTTGAGTTTCAATATGGGACAATAAAAAAGAGAGGAAATAAAAAACCATTATAAAAATGACTTGGCCTTTTAAGTGAGGTTCCAAGACAAAAACTCTTGGAAACTTATTATTTAAAAAATAGTGTTGGAGTATCTTATGTAAATTAATTGAAAATGGTGATAACACTTATTTCACAAGGGAAATTATTAACGTCAAAATAATTTGAATATGTTTTTGTTTTACAATTTAATTAAGTCACAAAAAACCTTTTCTTCTCAAAAGTGGATATATTTACATTTGATAGAAAACTCCTCATTGTATAAATTGTAATTATGATTAGGATATTTTCATAAGTAACTGAGGTGGCTACATCTCAATGACGTTCTGCAATATTTTGCAGGAAGAACTCTCTTTATACAAGAGCCCAAGAGGAGAATAAAGGTAGTTATTTAACCCCAATTTTTCATTACTTTAATGAAAAATATGTATAATTACTAATCTAAATTGATGAGTCTGCCAAGTATAAGTAGGGGGGAGAAAAAATGTCTATTCAAAATGTTAAAAAAAAAAAAAATTATTGGGAGTTTATATCATTAAATATACCAACAACACTAGAAAACCTAACATAACATCATTTAAATTAGAGTAAAATTGCTCAAATATGAGCCCTAATAGTGCTAAAAAAAGCAACATTTCACAAAAAATGGACTGAAATCCTGAAGTTTATTTTAAGAACTTTCTGTCTCAAAATTCGACATATCGATGTCTATTGGCACTCAGATTAAAGCTAGTTTAATATACTACGAAGTAGTTTAGGAGTAGTAGCTTTCATGATATTTGCTAAAATTTCATGTGCAAAATTTATATTCATATGTGAATATCATAAAAAAAAAATACCCCTACGTGACTAGACCCTATGTGACTTAAACCACAATATAGTAAGTTAAATTATCTTTATTTTGGGTGCTGGCAGACATGTGTACGTCTTATGGTTCCAGAAATATATTTTTTCAAAAATCAAACATTTTATCCGAACAACATTAATGAAATTAACATTTTATGGATTTATTCTGTCAAATTTAAAAACTAAAACTCCTACTAAGATAAATGTCATGATCTAAGTTATAGTACATGGAATTGGGTGATAGATTTATTTATTGATAGATATTACAATCTGCCACACAGTTGTGGGCAATAGGTAATAGTGATGGATGATCTCATACATACTAAAATAAAA
>NW_027104651.1:237819-241849 GCF_000696795.3 Halyomorpha halys | reverse complement strand
ATAAAATAAAAATAAAAATAAAATAAAAACATAAAAAATAAAATAAAAACATAAAAAATAAAATAAATAAAAATAATAAAAAAAAACTCTTAAAATATATACAAACAAAAGAATAGACAGTACATGGAACTAGCTTTAATTTCTGTACTAATTAACATCGCTCGTCCGGCAAATGGTTTTTGAGATTTAGATTTTTCAAAATAAATTCCCTAAAGTTTTCATTAAAATAATCGAAAATTAGGGTGGAGTAACTACCTTTTTTTCTTCCCGGCTCTTGTACTCTCTGAACAATTGAATTAGAACTCAATTTCTTCAGTATCTTCTTTACTCATTACTGACCCAACGGTGTCGCCACCTAGTATTTTATTCCAGAATTTCACTAACTAATTTATTCTAACAAATATCTTGGCAACTACTATTACTAGTATGAAGATAAACGTCATAAAATACTTTTTATTACATTAAACCGCTTTAAACAGCTTTAATTTGTGTTCTATTAGACATCTGTACGCCTCATGGTTCCTGAGATATAGATTTTCCATAATGAATTCTTTAACTGCTGATTTTTCAGTACATTTTTTATTAAACGCTGCTTTTAAAAGGACTGTATTTCGGTACCTTTTGAATGTAAGCAGCTCTGTAAGCGCTTATATTTGAGAAACTTTACTCTACTTTAAATAAAGTACTATTAAGTTTTTTAGTGTTACAGGTTGTTTTAACAAGATGGGGCACGGATTAAAATTTTTTTTAAAACTTTTTGGAGAAGCCACAATTTTAAGGATTGTTTTAAAAAACGTCTGGAACAATTTTTATTACACTCGGTAAATCAATGTAAAATTAAGTCGTATTCTTTACCGGATAATAAAATTGCTGTTATTCTCATTGAAATAGTTTGACAGGGCTTAAATGTCGGATTTTTAAGATATCTTCCTCTAAAGTACATTTCATTTGAAACCAATAACCAGTTCTAATTGTTATCTATAATAAATAATAGTTAAATAAAAAATATTAAAGCATTTGGCAAATAATTAAAGGAGAAAAATAGAGACAGGAGTTCAAATTGGAGAAAGCTGTAACCGGGTACAGGAAGTATTGTATCGTTATCTTTTGTTTAAATGTTGGCAGAAATAAAGACAATATTCCTTATATTCATCTCAAGGAACCCTAAAATACGAATTTTTATTATTTGTGAAAATTGTTTGAATTTTTTTAACATTTTTTTTTTTTTACAGCAATAGTTTAGTATTTTAGTAATTAAAAAATACTTAGCTTATCGAAATAATGGTGCGATCAGGAGCGACTCTCCCCTTTGTTTTTATTTTAACAAAAATATAAGCGTAAAATGTAATCCTTGGAACAAAAACATCACCAATTTCAAGGGAAAGAAAGGAAAATGTTTCGTTTCCTTACTGTTAGAACTGACGCATTTATCAGTATCCTAATTATATGTCTACATCTGTCTTGTTAGCACCCCTTTTGAGTATAAATAACAGAATTCTTTCATGTTTATATATTCCCTTAAATATATTCGGAGAAGCGGAAGAATAGAGGGAATTTTTAAGGATGTGTTATCGCAGATGAGTATTTTCCCACGACACGCTTCTTCGTTGTCTATTTTTAGATCGTGGCGAATGGCTTATAGTAGGGGTATTCACGATCTTTAGTTTAACATGTTAAAGCGTATTAAATGGAAAAACTCATGTTAAATGGAGAAATAATTCCTTCTTTTACCATGTTAAAACGATATAACATATAACGTGGTTGAGAGTCGGTTAAATGGAGAATGACGTCACACAACAGACCAGATGAGCTCGTCACCATTTTTGTTGTTGTGTTAGGTTACTTGCTTGTAGTTTGTGATTTGATTGGTTAGTATTATTTTGGATGTTTTTATAACTAATAAAGCAATAGATGACAATAATAATGTAATGACAATTGATAATTAGCTCATCTTGATTCTTTTCCTCTCGAGTTAGAAGATCAACAAGGCATTCAGACATTCAGTCGAACTTTCACACTTTTCAGTCACTTTAGGCATGCTGTAATAAATTACTTTAATCAAAAATTTGAAGTAAGCAATAACAAGAAATTCTGGAAAAAAAGGTTATAAAACGAGTTGCTCTGAAAATCCGCAAGGAGCTCTTATGCATTTAATATGACTTTAAATAGGGCTGCTCACAATTTTACATTGTGGTAAAACATTTTTGAATGAAATTGACTTCCAGTCAAAACTCTTCGACTAGATTTATTTTACTATACTGTTGACGTTCAAATTCATCTGACTCCAAGAATGTGGTTTACAAAATATTATGCTTCATTGGGTTCTATTTCGAAATATAATTATTATTCTAAAGAATGGGTTAACTAAAAATAAAATTATGATTGAGGTGTCCGCAGCAATTTAAATATAATAAGTAGGTAACTTTTTAACCAACAAAATTTTTTCTAAATTAAGTTTTTGGGATAAGTGTTTTTTTTTCTATTTTGAAATAAATATATGTAATATGCACTATGTAATATCTCGTTGTTTCTAGTAGTAATATAAAATGAATTCATGTGAAGAATGGAATAATTAGATAATTAACTAAAGGAGTAAACGGTTTTCACGCAACTGCCTAAACTTGACTGGGACATCGGAAATGACCAAAACCGCCCGATCTCTTCCGATATCATTTCATAATATGCGGCCTCACTGTTAAACTATGCAGTCGTTTTGAGTTTTCGAAGTGAAATTTATTTTAGCATTGAATTGTTTTGATATAATTTTAAATCCCTTTGAAATATATTTGCCATTTTGAATGGTGTTAAAATGAATACATTTGTGTAGAGTAGAAAGAGCAGAGCAGCTCACGTTATGTTATTTCAAACTCGATTAATGAAGCGAATAAAGGGTTTCATAATTTAATTTGGTTGCTGTTTGTTACAATATTGTTAATGTTTTGACAGTTCTGTAATTAATATAATGCCCCTCCACTCTACCGTTGATGCTCTAAATTAAATTATTTTTTACTTTGTCAAATAGATTTATTAATACACATAATATGTTATTACTAATATAAAAAAAACGTTGAATTTTTACTAATATAAGATATATATACAGTAACGGGAAGTATTGCGGTCATGAAACATTTCAAATTCCAGTTTTCGATGGAAATACACGTTTTGAAGTCCCTTAACTTGAATTAACCAACTTTCAAAAAATGGCGATATTTAATATATGAATTATTTTCTATAAGAACGTATTTCGAAATTGTTCATTATTGGAAAAAAGTAGTAAGATTAAACTATATTCCAAGAAAATCAAAATATTCTCTACGTTCAAATATAATAAAGATGCAATATATTGATTATTACGGAATGTGCTTTTTATAAAAGTTGCTGAGAGCAGTGTTTGGTATTGAAATTCTTCCCATAGATGGGCATCAGAATATTAAAATGTTTTAAAGCAATTTATTTAAATATTTTTTTTGGTGTTATTTTTTCCAATCAAAGAAGAACATGTATATTATTTATAACCTTTCGAAATTCAGTATCGTGACGTGTCATAACGGTTGCAATTTTTAGATTTAGAAATGTTCTTTATAAAATGTTTGACAATGTCCTATTCGAATGATAAGCATCGTCTTTTAATACTTTCTACTAAGTACTAGTAAGATAGTCTGTAATAGCAATATATTATTTTTTTTTTTTTTTATTTATTTGTTTATTTAATGTGATTTACAACTGTACAAAATAATAAATACAATAAGTAAATATGTGGAATGTTTTATTTATACTTGGAAATATTGGGAAGGAACCACCCATTGGTAGTACTTTAAGTTTTAATTTTTTTTAAAATAATTTATTTATTGTTATTTACAACTGTATACACATATATACAACAAGTAAGTTTGCTGTAGGTGACATAGTGACATGATAAAAACATGTGGAGAATCTAACCACTGATAGAACTCCAATAACATTTCTAGAGGAGAAGATCTCGAGGCCATCTTCTTTTCAGACGCCTAGGAGGATTATTAGGTAATGAAGG
>NW_027104651.1:234454-236454 GCF_000696795.3 Halyomorpha halys | reverse complement strand
GATGCATTAGTTGGGTCGTTGTTTACAGACAGTATACATGTATCATCAGCGTAGGTTGTTAGGACGGTGTTAGGTGGGATGTCAGCTGCATAAATCGTATAAAGAATGGCACCTAAGATACTACCTTGAGGAACACATACATTATTTTAAATAACATCGTTTAGATATAATGAATTTTATGTAATGACTTCCTGTATTAAATGTATATTTTTTCTTTCTTTCTGCCAAAGTTAGGGAAGATATGTAATCATGTAGAAAAAAAGAAGAATATTTCAGCATCGAAAATTTCCACTACCATTTTACCTAAGACATAAAAGAACAATGTTTTTTGTTTATTATGTATTTATTTCTTATTTTATTTTCTCTAATTTATTTTCGGGCATAAAATGTACTACCATTTTTATGCGGGCCCCTTACCAATTTTATCATAAGTTGAGGGAAGACGAAAATAATGAACAATAAATTTTATATAAATAAAAATTTATATTTTCCGTTAGTAAAATATGTATTTTAGAGTTTATCGAGTTGGGGATAACGAATATAAATTTTATTTCTGCCAAGAATACAAAAGATTAACAAACAATAACGGAACCATGATACAATCAGGAACATCGGATGGTCTCGGCTTTTCCTGATCGAATCGGATCTTTCTATTTTTCTTTTTTTTTAAATTGTGAAGAAGTTGTTCAGGTTTTTGGTCAAAAGAGAAACAAAAATAGTCAACAAATATTTATTTTCCGACGTTTCGCCCCACTTTGTAGAGCTTCATCAGGGCTAAAAAGATACAAAAACAGAACATTTTGACATAGTAAGATAAAAAAAAGGGTAAATCAATGTAGGGTTAAGCGATTATGTAAAAAGAAACTTATATACAAATAAAAGATAAGAAGAAATAAAATAGTATTAATATACAATAAACAATGATAAGAATATAAAAAGTATCGTAAACTTATAAGGTTAAAATGGTAAGGAGATTTATTTTTTGCTTTTTCTGTTTGTTTTTTCCTTTAGTTATTCATAAAAGTCTTTATGTATAACAATGAGAACTGTTCATTTAAAAAAATAAAATTAAATTAAAGGTAGTTAATTTTGTAGGAAGAGTTTTTAAATATTCGTCATTTAAGCCTTTTTAGGGTATTTCAATAAGGATAAGATCTAGCTGATATTAAAGGACATTTCATTTTTCATTGACATGCCGAGTTTTAATAATCGAAAAATATGAAACATCAAATCAGTGACATTTTTTGTTTTTTTACTGCACAAAAATTCCGTCATTAATGATGAGCATTAATAAATATATGCACCCATGTGACTTTCACTCTCCACAGTGCGATACCTCGGATTCATTTTGGACAAAAGACTCACCTGGAACCAACATACTAGACTTAAGAGACAAGAACTCAACAGACGATTCAGCTAACCATACCGACTGCTCAGCCGGACCTCTCATCTCTCACTAGAAAACAAACTACTAATTTATAAGACTGTACTCCGACCTATCTGGATCTACGAACTTGAAATTTGGGGTACAGCTAAACCGTCAAACATCAAACGTATCCAATCCTTTCAATCCAAAATCCTTAGAACCATAGTTAATGCACCCTATTACGTTTCCAACAGAACTCTACACCATGACCTACATATCCCTTTTGTCCTTGACCTCTTACCGACCAAATTCTCAAAATTCCATATTAACCTTTCCAACCATCCTAATCCTATGGTTCAAACCTTATCTAGTTTCACCCATCCCTACAGCCCACCTGGAAGGTTGAAACGGCAGTGGCCAAGAGACTTGTTGAAAAATGGACAATTGGAGTTCTGGCAATTGTCAGATTCTCCACTCAAGTTGAGTGTTTGCGGCTTTAGCGCACTTGCTCAGCCTCCACTGGCTCACTACCAGTGATGCGGCGAGAGGGATGCGCTGGGATCTTTTGAGCTCTGCTCTACCCTTCACCCGTGGGGGATAGAGTGGGCTCAGGGATCCTCAGGTGGATTGTGTA
>NW_027104651.1:210167-234089 GCF_000696795.3 Halyomorpha halys | reverse complement strand
TATATATATTGTTTTGCTGAATTAATTTTAAATAATATTCACTCGACATAATTATTCGATAATTCACAAAAGTAAACGACATTGGTGTAATTGAAACGAGCAATAACTTACCCCCACAATCTATCGCCAAGGGCCTTAGCAACAAACACACAATCGGCTCCCATATAACACAGGGCACCCTTCACAGCTTACTATATCACCCTGCTGTACAAGCTTGTATACTTGTAATCCAACCTTTCCCGACACGTGCCCTCCACGTGACTACCACCTGTTACACAGGAAACCTGTTTATCAACCACTAGATCTTGTCAACAGCTGTTTTATGGCGGGCAATATATTATGACCTGTTGCTGCAGGGGGCCTATTTCTTTTTTTCCATTATTTTTTATTTGTCAAGCTTTTGATGAAACTTATTCCATTCTATAAATCGTATCTTTATCCATGGAATCAGCACAAATTTATATAGTTATATAGGCTCATGTTAATAAATCGAATAAAAAGTTTAGATTTGTAAGTCTTTGTATTAATGAATTATGTATAATTTTATATTAAACAAATTGACATAAGTTTGCTATAAGCTCCATTAGCATTAATTTTGGTGCATACAAAACTACAAGCATCTAATCAGTTTTGGCTCGTTCAACCAAGTCTTCCACCTACCCTTGGAGGTTTACTGAAATGCAGTGGAACATATCACATATCTAGCTGAACACAATTATTTTAATATCGTTTTTCATATATTTGAGCCTGATGATTTATAAAAAAAAAAAAAATGTTTAAAAAATACTAAAATTAGTAGTTTTTTAGGTACAGCATTAATTTTGCAAATATGGACTTAAAAATTGAATCAACTGCACGATAAAAATTAATAAATTCTTTTCTAAAGTAGTGTAAAACGCTCGTAAAAAGCTCTAGGCCTCATATTTTAACAGATTTGTACGAAATTCAAATAGGATCTATCAATTTTTATAGAGTTGTATATATCTTTAAGACATTGAGAACTGAGTGAAAATTTAAAGTTTATCAATATTTCTGCCACTATTTGTTTTTTAAAAACTATCTTTAAAAAACCTTTTTTTCCATGAAATTTTCCGTAAATCAATTCTGCACAAGATTTTTTTTTTTTAATTTTTGAAAAAATTATTCAAGATGGTGACCAAAAAAAATCATCTCGTCTGCTATGTTAAAAATATATCGACAACGTCTTTGTGGAAATTATTTCCGCCTAAAAACCTATATCTTCTCAACTAGATCTTTCGAAAGAATAGATTTCTTATTATTCTTTATTTCTTATATTTGGTTTATGTTAACCTTGTATAATATACGCCTATTTTATGAGTATTTAATTTTTTTTTGGAAAACTTAAAAATATATTTGAAACAGAAATTAAATACTACGCTTTAATTGTAAAAACAAGATAACGTTTTTGAACATATGAAAAATATTTATTTATTGAAATTTACAACTATAAATAAAACTTAATGTGAACTATGGTATAATGGCATAATGCAGACTTGTTCAGGAACTATCCATTGGTAGCATTCCTACTAGTCTATATTGGAAGGTTCTGGGACCAACTTCTTTTCAGACCCATACGTGGATAATCAGGAATTAAGATTAGAAACTAAAATGTTTGAGTGAGTAAAGAGTTATTTATGGAAGGATTGACCTAGTTCAGATCTAAAAGGCAACATGAGCTCAGTTTTTTTGATGTACAATATTTAGTTTAATGGTTAAACGCTGTAAGTCCAAATATACCTTATACAAATAAAAAGAAATAATGGATTCATTCAATAAACATAGATATAACAGAGACAAGTACAATGAAGAAGAAAGTAGCTGAATTGAATTCGAATTTGCCTGAAAAAGATGAAGTGAATTTGAAAGCCTATTAAAAAAAAAATTAATAAAGTAAAGGGGGGAAAAGAGAGAAAAACATAAGAAAAATTACCTCAGAAGTTCAAAGTAAGGAAGAGAAAAAAGTTGAATTAATTCAATTATTCGAAACACCCGGAGCTGTGGAATTGTTTTTTAAGAAATAAGAAGAACCAGTAGATGAAATTGAAGATTAGATTCGATGTGAATATTAGACTGATGGAACTGGAACAAAATACAAGTGAAGATTTATAACATGAATATTTAAAACATAAATAATGGTATAATAATTAAATTTTATGACTGAATTTACATGTTAATGGTTTGTGAGGGAACTAACAATTGGTCGCCCTGTAATGACTACGCTAAGGCCTCCCAAAGCTATACACCTCTGGGGCTTATCGGGAATAGATTGGAATAACAGCTTAGTCTGTTGGGCGTTTGTAATTAAAGGACAAATACCTGTTTCAGTCCAAATCTACAAAGTCTAGAATATTTGAGATCTTTATGGATAATTCTTCATGCAGCATAATAAGAAGCATGTTATATTAAAAAAAATGGATTGCAGAATTGGTTATGGCAGGAATTTACGGTAAGCTCCAAATTACGATTCCGTATGTCTAAATATAGTAGCTCCGGCAATACTACCTACTGCATATGTTATAAACTACACGTAATTGAGAAAAAAAAAATAGGGATTGTATAAAAGTCGATTTTCCAGTAAATGTTAGAATAATTTGAATCCAGGAGCAGTTTCTAGACAATGCAATTTAGTGAGAAAATTTCATGTTAGACATTTATGACGTGAAATATCCTAGTTATCGATTTTGTTCCACAGGGATAGGATATAGATTATTAAAGGGAACTGTAGGAGAGGGTTGTTAGAATTTAATGTGACCCCCATGGTTGTAATGAGTGACTGCATAGCTTGGAATGCAACACATGGTTTATTATCCAGAACTAACAAATAACATTGAAAAAAGTCTGTGGGCTGAGAAATGAGGGATATAAGAGAGAATCTATGGTTTATTTTAAATGTAGCGTCATTGAGAATGTTTATTTATTTATTATTAGTGTTAAGGTCATAAAAGAACTTGGACCTCTCTTATAATCTGTTTACACTCTTTCCTATCACGAGCAAATATCCACCATCTTCTAATGCCCATTTTTCTTTCTCAAAATATCCTCTAGTTCATTCAGTCGCTCCAGTCTTCGAGTAGGGGTTTGATTCCCAAGGAATACGCACTGCATGACACAGCCGTGATTTGGATAACAGTTGTCACCAAATTCTATTTTGCGTACACCTTGTTTGCGCGGATTCTCATATTCCATGTTCACGTACTGGACCATAGATTCTATGCAAAACGCATCTCTCCTATTTGAAGAGCTTGCTTTCGATCTAAGGAGATATCTATCACCCAGGCCTCGGAATATTTTGATTTATTTATTTTTATTTTCAGATCCCCTTAATCTGAAACAAACAAGAGAAATAAGAAATACATGCATAAAAGCTAAACCATCAGATAAAGCTCCTTGTACTGTAGCAAAACTATATTTTAAGCAGTTTTTGTTGTTGTGAGATGGGCTGCACTGATATTTTGTAAGATATATCTACAGTGTCGTGGCACACTTGAGTTTTGTCTTTGCATTACAACTAAAACGTAACACTCAGAACACTCAGAAATATAAAAAAGTGCTAAATCCTTCTTCTACCCTAAAGTGAGTTTGTATACATCCACTGACTGTATGCGTAGAGTCGCAGGCGCCAATATGCACTTCAGTTATATGTTGAGCGGAGAGGATCCGCTTTGCCGGTCATGAATTATGGAAGGTTTAGACTGCAGAGCCCAAACCCCTTCCCTCGGCGAGTACATCCACCAAGGGGATAATTCCATGCCACCACCAAGGTCTTGGTGGAGGGGCGATTTTCCTGAACGGGGGTTGCGGGGGGGGGGGGGGTTGCTCCAGGCCTTTAGTCCATCAAAAAATTTGATGTGCCTCCGGCCTATGTACTTAGGCACAGAGGGAAGCTGGCCTCAGAACTGTAGGTGATTCTATAAATTTATTTTAGAATAAGATAATGGAAACATAACATTATTTGCTACAGTGAGAAGTGTATTGTTACTGTGAGAATTTATATCTAAAACACTTTGTAATGGGTAGGAATCGAAGTTTGATAAGTATTCACTGGAGTAAATCAGCCAAAATCAATAGTTCGATAGTTCCAACATCGATGAAGATCCTTTGCACTACATTCCTTGATATAGTGCAGAAAAGATAATGGATTTTTTTAATAATTTACACAAAATGCAGTTTCTGGTTTATAACTCCTTGAATTTGAAACATGGATTTTCTAAAGAAATAAATTAAACTCAATGTCGATCCCTATTATTATTAATATTATAAACTGTGATTGCCCATAGGTGGTTGTTTAATGTCTCTATAATCCTTGTTATGATAATGTGCTGCACAAAGAGCAGTGAGGGTCATCTCTCAGGCGAATCGTATTACATTCCCTCGTATCGTATTACAGTCCTAGCCTCTCTCATTGATATTTAATATGCCAGCCTGGATTGAAACCTATATACCTCTGTTTCAAACAGCCCACCTTCAAATAAATAATAAATATTAAAGAGTATATCAAAACAGGTTCAAAGTTGGATAGGTTTTTTATATGATTTTTATTTATACTTTTAATTATTGGAAACATAACATTTTCGCTTTTATCTCCAGACCGTCAAGTGAACAGGCATGATTAGTTTTTTTTTTTTTTAGTATTACTTAATAATATGATATTTTTAGAACCATGAGAGACCCCCTATACCAACCCATATATATGTATGAGAAAGTATAAACATAAACTATTTAGTGAGGAATTTGTTGCTGTTTATTTTCGGATAATTTTTTAAATGTCAGTTTCATATTTGGTATTCATTAGTTTGACGCATTTAGCAGTTAATTCCCTTTCAAGTCTATTTCTATATTTCTATTGGAAGATTTTACAAAGTTCATTGAAGAAAACAATTTTTCACAGGGATATGTGGACCCAAACATCGTTAAAAGAGCATTAGCCAGTTTTTCCATTGATATAAAATTACTTGGTAAAAAATTCCACACGTTCAACGTAATATTTTCAATTTTTACTCCGGGATCAATGTTATCTGCACTACTTCTACATGGTTTTCCTTCTACTTCAGAAATCAAGTCTTCAAATGAAGTCTTTTGTTTTCCACATTAAGCTGCTTCGAAATTCCAATAATTCCATTTCTAAGCTATCTATACCTAGCCACATCGGTTAACTCTATTGTTTCAAATTCAGTTTTGTACTGAATGATGACTGGTACGTTCCCCCACACTTCGATGCAACGATAATGCGCGTCAAGTTCTACAACACTGGTATCGTGATACGATAGAAATAGAAAATCAGCTAGCCAATGTCCACTTGGAAATATTTGTTTTTCATATAAAAAATTAATTTATAAAAACCAATGATTGCTCATTTAAAAAGCTTACATGGGTCAATGCCTGCCCCACGGGTCATAGGGTCGCAATGGCTGACCTCTCAGGTGAACCGGAATGATAGACACCGTTGAGAAGCCGGATTACTATATCTTTTGATTTATACATCTATTTATTTACTATATGGGCTTTTCCACCAGTGAGGTCATTCTTCTCTCTACAAATGATTTATGAAAAAAATAGACTGAAGATACAATTATCAAGATTTTATAATGAGGTGTATATAGTTGACCGTAGATTACTGATTGGAGAAGATGGTCGAGGGGGGGGGTGCGGTCAGCAAAGAACAACATAAATAAACAAAAAATATTTATTTATACCGACGTTTCGACCAAATTTTCAGGTCTTCATCAGGGCTATAAAAACAAAAAGACAACAACCATCATTTAGAGAGAGAAAAATTATATAAATAAAAATAAAATAGATAAAACTATATATATATATAAATAAATAATAATAATAAAAATAAATAAATACAAAAATATAAAATAAAATAAATAATAGACTAAATATTTGGAAATATACACAATAATGGGATGAAAATATAAATTAGTTAATTAGTAACGATGGACAAGACAGTAGTAGATTGATACATTATTATTTATATACATTTAAATGTGAGGAACAAATAAATGATACAGTGGAAAGAACCTATAAAGAATTAGTTAAAGAAATTAGGAATGAACATTCTAGATTTTAATTTTGTTAAAGATGTAATTTTTTTTAAAGAAATAAAAACAATTTTTCCGCTGCCTTTTAACTATTTTTTAATATTTCTTCTGTATTGGTCCCCAGTTCAACTTCCTCTCCTTTATTATCGTTGGCACAGCACCCAGTCCGGATGAAAGTTAACCCGCAAGACAAACAACATTTTGGTGGTGTTCATGTCGTTATAAAATATTCATGAGTCCTATCCTCAGGCGTCATTACCGCATCTTATCTTCTTGTTAATTGTGGGTTTTTTTATATTAGAGACTACAGGCGGTTCAATAATTTTAAATTTGCTGTCCCTTCGTTTAAATCAAATTGACTGCCAGTGCCAGTTTTTCGAGTGCCTTCTCTCTGACATAAGAAACTATTTTTTTTGTGAATGCAGCAGTTACTACAATCCCATCATTGATATCTTTCGATAAACAGAAAACTCGTTTGGCCCTTATTTTGTCATTTTCCTTTAAGAATAAAGTGAAAAATGCAATATGAAGGAAGCACTCACAACCTCCATTCTACTTTCTCAGCACCGCTTCTAATTCTGATTTTGATTGATTGGATTTCAAGATTTTCTCGGTAGTACTTCGGTATTACTCTAACACGCTTTACCGTCACTCGGACTCACCGCTTAGGGCTCCTATATAACAACAATAACAACCGTGGGAAGGGTCAGTGAGAGTTCTCTAACAATGCCAATGCCACGGAAGAGCGTTCAACATGGGACTTCCTTGGCAACTTGTGGCACGTGCCTCACGTTAGTTCCTGAGAGCTCCGTGAGAACAGTATGGCAGTGGATCTCTCATGGGCCGAATATCAGAAAATGACTCACTAATTTTATTAATTTACGAGATTTAATTGATATATTGTTATCATATAGAAAATATAATAAACGCTCATTGGAATATTTGTGTCTTCACCTGTCAAAAATTATCAGATGTAATTTATAATATGGAAATGCATAAATAAGCTATCTGAGATATTTTCGATAAAATATAGGATACAAAATTTTGTCGGAAGTTAGTGAATATCTGTATAATTTGTCTCAGGTGCTAGTCACTCTTGAAAATTTACGAGAGTTTTAAGTTTTACCAATAGCATCTAAAGTTTTTGTCCCCAGATTCGGTAGCTCCTTCGAGAATTGGTAATACAAATTGTGAAATGATAACAGCAAGATACATAAATATTTTTTATAGCGAGTGACAATAGATACGACCCATATTAGCTGTATAAACAGTTTAGCACTGTCGTAGGAGTCAATTGAAAACGTCTCTGCGTTAATTATATGGCCTTTAGTCATTGAGTCTAAGATCAATATGAATCTAGGGATCTTTTGTGTATTCTAGAAACTAAGCCAGAATCAACAAAAAATCTAGATGTATTATTACCATCTTTAGCGTTCCCAAACTCTGTTCATAGCAGTGTTGGGAAAAATAATAAAATAAATCTGTACCGTTACAACCCATGAAGGGTCAGGGGTTCAGTACTTTGTAAGGAATTGCTGTTACTAGACCAACGGTTGTGCAAGGAGGTGATTTGGTCAGAATCACGCTCGACCGCCAGACCTTTACCCAATTAATGAGCCTGGGTGGGTTGGGAAAAAAAGTAATGCAGTTAATAATTACAGTAAAATATAATTGAGATTACTTAGATACAACTAGTAATTATAATTTCGGGACATTGTTATAATCACAGTGGTTCATAAAGTAGTTTAAATTACTAATCATAATTGTAATTTCATTCCCTAGTTTCAAAGACCAGTCATTTGAAAGTAATTGCAATTACGTTTTGTCCAACTCTGGCTATTGACTTACCACACCAAACCACCCCTAAACAGTAAATCTTGAAAGCAAAAATAAACTGAATTTCAGGTATTATGATTTGTGATAACATTCACATGGGAAAGGTCAGTGAGTGAAATCACACATGACTTGACAGCGTGACTTTCTTGGGAACAGTATACCAAAGGTTGCATCCTCTGTCAGTGTGGGAACTTAATGAAGGCAGGCTTCACGAGGATGCAACAACGTATGTGGCCAAAGTGTGTGACAAAGTATAAGAAATGTAATACAGAAAAAATTTAATGTTTTCATCAAGGCTCATTGTGCTGCAGTTAAAACCTGCAGAATATGCCATATGATCCTAAAATATGTAGCAATAAATGCAGTGAAAAATTACAAAATATACAGGAAAAATACTAAATATGCTATGAAATAGTTAGAATATTCAAATAAACTACTTATATAACATCGAAATATTGTTACAAATACAATGTTACAGAAGACAGATCCAAGTCCTATAATTTTTACAAGTAGTTGTCCTGACTCAATAATTTTCATTTGTTTTTTTTTGTAGATTTTAATATTGGAATTTGGTTTATCTTTTGAAGAATTGTATGAAGGTAATTTCCTAACTTTCATCAACACACCTACTTCTGAAATATCCTGCGAAATTAGGTACTTTTTTTTACGGATTCATGATAATAAAATTAATCTTTTATAGGAATATATATCGGGTGCTTTTCAATAACAACTCATCCTCTAGGCTTAAGTTGTAAAAAAGACCCAAAGAATTTTTTGATGTATTTTTTTTTACTTGCGTTTAAAAGGTACGGAAAAAATCTGGAGAAGGTTAGATGTAATTAACAATAACTCAAAAAGATAGATATCACTTTTAAGTCTTATTAAAAATCAAATCGAAATTATAGAGGTTTGGGGTGTGAATATATGAATAATGATATACCATTTTTGTATATATAAGTAAATGTACAGTGATGTGAACTACATGGGAAAGATCGTCTAGTAATTGACCACATGGCAAACCTTGTGAGCGGTATGCGATGGGCCAGTATCAGTTATGCAAGGTATGAGAACTACTGAGTAATTAGGTTCCCATCTACGTCTTGTTGGGACAAACGGACGAATCACATTTCATGATATGTATCCTTCAAGTCGCTGTTCGATTAACGGTTGAATGGGATTGTAACGTTATGAGTTACGGTGCCAAGAAAAAATAAATAAAAAATTTTATCAGTGGAGGAACAGCCAATATCAAAAGCCCCTTCTCGCTGTTAACCCCTAGAGAAGAGATAAAAGAATAGTCCGTTGCTTTGATGTGACCGCTTCCACTTCCTCTCAAAAGAATTATGTGCCCTATCTAAACGGAGATAAAGAGTTTATTTTCCCCAGATAGCATGGGACCCACTGGGGAGGAATAAATAACCGGGAAAGGGGAGAAACATAACAGGAAAACACCATCCATTTTGTTCAGATTGAAGTACCTATACTTGTATTTCACTTATAACTTTTATGATTCCTACTTAAACATTTAGCTGTGTTTCTTCACTTTCAAGCTCCTAATAAATTAAATTAATTGAATTTATTTTCATCAGTTAGCTCTGAGGATCTGATATAAAGAATTTGGAACTTTCTTTATGTCAGACATGAAGCTGCACAAAAAGAAACTAATAAAATATATATATCTATTTATTCAACTTTCCCCTATTTCTAATTGTCACTTTAGGCTGATAATGAAGACATAATTTTATTTCAAAGCTGTATTTCACGTTTGTTTTTATTTAATAATCTAGAGATAATAAATTATAATACTTTGAAATTGTTTGTTATTATTATAAAAAACGAATTATATAATGCAATACAAATTATTTTAAAGATATTGTAATTATCTCAAGAAAAAATCTATCGAAATCGAATAATTATTAGCAGAGTTTCAATGCATTAGGTGTTATGTTTCAAAGTGTTCTAAATATAAAATTATATATCAGTGTGTAATTTATATGTTTCTATCATAGATAATATAAAGCTGATTTGAAAGTATTATTATGGCTCTAGGTTTGTGGGGTCCCTAAAGTATATCGACAAATAGCTTTAATTAATAAATTCTATGAGAACATTAGGTTACCACGAATATGAAGATACAGCATTCCCATGAGAACTTGTGTCACGTGCCATACGTCATCAACCTCAAGCATAGTGGGAATACTGAAGTTATGGAACTCTGGAGAGCAATAATATTTATACAAAGAGCGTAGATTGTCAAAACATATTTGATTTATTTTATATGATATTAATATAACTTTTAATAATCTAAAATACACACAAAAAAAAATACAGATTTCGCAGACCTTTCAACTCTACTTAATAAAAATACACTTATTAAAACATTTTTAAAATTTTCTTTTGCGTATTTCCGTCATTTTATCACAAATTCTTTTAATTCTTGTTCATTTTATTAATACTTTATAAAATTGTTGATAGAATTATTTTGATAATCTGCAGGAAGGAAATGTAAGACTAAAAGACTTGTTCCCTTAACCTTAGAGGATAAGAGTTAGAGACCTTTCCCACGACTGGATCCTCTGGGTCATAGAGTTCCCACTGACCCTCAACTGCAGGACGTTATCCTGACGATTAGATTGACACTAGCATCACACGGGTCGTTGGAACTAATTGCTGCTGAAGACAGGGAAGAGGGGAGGAAGATTACTCTGCTGCTGCAGCAAGCATTGATTGAGCATAAGGGAACAAGAGATAGGGTCGTACCTTCTCACAAAGCGTGGGATCCAACTGCTTCGAATGTATTTCATTTCATAGATGAGGCAAAAATAATTAAATAGTAACAGTGGGCATAATTTATGCATGTGTGCAATATAGTATGTAAAATAAACCTGGGACCAGGAATGATATCATCCTGGTAATGTTTCATTGTTATTACAACCAGTTTCAGTCTTTATTTGATTACCATCAGTCTAAAACTATAATTAATATAATCGTTGATATTAAAATATAGCTATGTGTATATATTATATTTAGTAATGCAGCTCAATCACTCACCTAATAATACAAATATATATTATCTAATACCCCTCCACAGATTGCCGATTAAAAGAGTTCTAAATTTCCAATCTTCTTATAAAATGGATCTTTTCCACCAATACCTCACTTTAGGTGTGATTATTTCCAGTAATATGCATTTGTCATCATTAAAGAATAATTTATTTCTTCAGAAAAAAAAAAAAATGTTCACAAATTTTTCTTAATATTGACTCAGTATTAATTATAATTAGACTTCCTACCAGCCTGTGTGTTAGTTAATTAGAATTTCATCAATATTAATCGTAATTAGATTTCCTATAAAAACATTATATAAATAGTCTAAATGATATAACCTATCAATATGAAGTGGCATATTTTTTTCCCCTACCTCCTGATTTAATTTATTAAGCAAATACAATATATACAGAGGGAATTCTATATAAATGCATACATATTTACAGTACCCTTCCTTTGACACTCTGTATTATAAGGGTGTGATATATGTTTATTATACCTATGTGTATAAGTTTATAACATATCCTATTTTAAATGGGAATGAGTTAGGTCTATTAAACAATATTTTCTTCATTTTAATTGTGCTATAACACTATATTGTTTGTTTATATAGTTCATTTATTTATTATACATTTTTTTTAGTATTGGTTAATATTGTTAATTGTTGTTTTAGCCACATTAAGGCCATATAAAGGCCGACACAATTAAGAGAAAAAAAGCGTGCCATTACCAGGATTCAAGTTATACTTTAGAATAAATCTGAAGGGAGGAACTATTTCAACAATTGAAGAGGAATATTTGGATGTGTAGACCTAGACAACTACTGAGTAAGTTCTTCTGAAGTTCGGGAGATTTGGACTTAATATAATTATTGTAATTAATATAATTGTCGAGTTAATGAGTATAATTAGTCCAATTTTTTAGTTTAATTTTTCCAAATTTTTTTAAAATATTTATTTATTGCTATTTACAACTGTACATTATAATACATTTAATAAATCTGATTTAAGTTGAATTGGAGTGTTACAGGCGTGTAGAGAAACTACCCATTGGTAGCAGTCTAATGACATTTTACATTAGCTGGTCTCGTGGCCATCTTCTTTTCAGGCGCCTCGGAGCATTGCCAGGAATGGAAGAGGATGCAAGATTAGAAACTAGGGGGTTTGAGTGGTTAGAGAGTTTATAATGGAAGGAGTGATATATGGTTCGCGCTAGATCGGTTACATAGGGAACATTAAGGTCTTTATGTATGATTGTATTTGTGACAAAGTAAGGAGAATTGAGGATCTTACGAAGGATTTTGGATTGTAAGGATTGAATACGAGAGGAATTCGAAGGTTTAGTGGACCCCCAAAGCTCAACTCCATATGTCCAGATTGGCCTTATTACAGTCATGTAGATCAGTCTTTTGTAATGTGTTGGAAGTTTAGACCGTTTGTCTAGTAAGTGCTGTAATAGTCGAAATCGAAGTTTCCTATCTTTCCAGTCTGGTGTGAGGATTCCAGGTTAATCGCTTGTCCAAGGTAGCGGATCTGTTCGACAGGGGTAAGAGTAACATCGTTAAATGAAACTGTAAGGCAGTCAGTAGGTTTACGACGGAGGGTAAAGGTGATTTGATGGGATTTGTTAGATTTTATCTTAATCCTCCAATTACGACACCAATCTTCGAGGGCAGTGATATGGAATTGGAGATTTTGGGATACAATTAATGGGTTATTATTAACAGCGAGCACACATGTGTCATCGGCATACGTGGTGAGGATAGTGTTAGCATTGGTTGGAATGTCAGCTGTATAGACGGTATAGAGGATGGGACCAAGGATACAACCTTGAGGAACACCAGCGGACTTGAGAATAGAGGGATTAATAGGAACCATTGTGGTTTACTTGGAAAAATCTATCAATGAGAAAGGAACGAATGATGAGAAAGTATGTGGGACGTAGGCATTTAAGGAGTTTGTAAAGCAGTCCCGGGCGCCAGACTCTCCAAAATTAGTGATAGAATATACTGATATAATGTGTATTATTACTCACTGTCTCCTAAGGAGGTGGATCCGTGCTGCGGATTGGTTGTCGGTTGCTAAGATTGGCATAGTGCTACTTCTGGGATTAAAAAGCGCCATCGAAAGATGCTAAAACGTCTTTTGTGGATCCCAATATTCTATTGTAATATTTATTGATTAAAATAATAAATTTAAGAATAGTCCAATATATTAATGATTATAGAAAAGTTAGTTTAAATTATTTACACAATTAAAACAAATGAATATGACATAGTTTAACTGAAATCTATAGTGGTTCACGTATCGGTAGTTAGGTCGCGGCAGCTAGAGCGGTGGCCAGCAGATAGCAGTATCGTTACAAAATCAACAACATATTCAGGTCATGATATAGAACGAAAAGGTTTATACGGAACTAGCAATAAAAAACAGAACACTGAACTCATAATGCTCAAGCTCGCTAGACAGGTAATTAATTTTTCTGTAGAACGCACCTTAATTTTATTTCTAAACGTCCTTTATTTTTTGTTTTGTTTTTCAAAACTATTTTTAGCATTTTTTTTTCTTTTAGTTATTTTTCACCAAAATGTAAAATTCAGTTGATAAGTAATACAGTAGTGTACTCTATATTTAGGAAATAAAAATGTTTATATAAAACAAAAATAATCAGACATCGTTCCAAATTTCAAGCCAATCGAAAGCAAAGACATTTTTTCATACAGTTATAAACGATATATTATCATAACTTCATTAATTGTATGTAATGGTTCTATTATTAATGAAGTATTTTTAATCAGACATCTTTATGTAGTTTTCTTCGCTCTCTTTTAGTTAAAAAAATAAATATATACATTATATATTTTAACAAATTATAACCTTAAATGTACTGACCCGTGTAAAGAAATATCTATTTTATGGTGAACACTGCAAGGGACCTACGGACGCCATAAATGCTATTTTACTTAGAAATAACATCAATAGTTGTCTTGTTATTTTAATATTCTTAAAAGAAAATATTTGATCGACATTGTATATTAAGTTACTATTATATTTTGATTGAGGACAATTTTGGCGTAGATTGCACTAATTGAGACAGTTTTATGAAAATTCGATTAATTGAAAATTGAACTTTTAAAAATGAACATAGAGCATTATATTTTATTCTTGATTTTATAAATATTAACAAAATACCAGTAATGTTATGCAGTTTTAAATGTAATCGGTAGGACAGATCACAATAGCCGTGGGTATGGACAGCAGGAGGGTGGGCGATAAGTTGGTTCCCAGCAGCGGCCAGTTCAGGCTCTCACGGATGTCACTTCCAATGGCTCGTGCCACCACTCTGCAGCTCGGTCAATTGGCTTGGGAACGGCCAAGAGATTGGCCTGAGAACCCTCCCAGTTTAAATAAAATTATTTTGCTAGTAATTACTCAACTAAGTAAGACGTAGTCTTTGGAGTGGTAAAGAACAAAATATTTTTGCAAAATTAACATACATTAATTTTGGACATTCATCCTGGGTGAGATACCTACTGCCACATCGTTCCCATGTACTGTAACTGACGTCTGCCACGTGCCACAAAGTCCCAGAAGCAGACAATTAGCTTGTTCTCCAAAGGCGATGTCTGCCAGAGATGTTACACAGTTGGTCCTTCCCACGGGTCATTCTTTAAATATGTTAAAAATAAAAAAGAACAAAAGATTTAATTTTGTTAACAGGAATTTATTTTTTCTATCGCATTCATTTGAGAAAAGATGTGGAACGCGGAAAAAATAAATAAGGTTTCCAAGAATCAATATTTTAATATTATCCATTGCATACATAATTAAACATTTTATTAATATTTTTTTATATAGGAAGATTGAAAATTTGTATTTGAACATAAACATATTTTACACTAAATAACATTTATATCAATCTATTACTTTTTATCGTATAGATTAGACAGTAATGTGATGTAAAATATCATTTTGTAAATATAAAAATTACATTATGAGGTGTAGATAGTTGACTGTAGATTAATGATTGGAGAAGTTTGTCGGGGGGAGGGGGGTACGGTCAGCAAAGAACAACATAAATAAACAAAACCATATTTATTTATTTTATGCCAACGTTTTGACCTGAGTTTCTGATATTCATCAGGGGTTATGGCTTAGAAGGTAGGCCTAAAACCGAAAATTTGTATTTGAGTTTTAGGCCTTGCTTCTACGATGAAGACCTGAAACTCAGTTCGAAACTTCGGCATAAAATAAATAAATATGGGTTTGTTTATTTATGTTGTTCTTTGCTGATTGCACTCCCCCGAAAAACTTCTCCAATCATTAAAAATTACATTGTTTGTAATAAGGAATTAAAAGACGATCTGCAGCGTCATAAGTTTCAGTCAGTCTGCTTACGAGTCCGCTGCGATCTACAACCATAAACCTTTGGCGTCATTTTCCTACGGCTATCATCTGCAAGTTCTTCATCCTCAACTTAGGTCAGTAAGGCATTATTCGTTTTCATTCAGTAGACTTTATTAATTTGTTATTTACTATAAAATATTTTATATTTGTTTTGGTTGAAGAATACCTCTCTTTTATTTTGTTTAGTTTCTGATAATTAATTCCCTAAATTTTTTTTATTGTTTATTTCATTTTACTAATAATGCTAACCCCATATATATATTATCATTTTTTTCAATAGTTTGATTCATTATCAATCTTCCAATTAAAAATCACACAAATCGAGCCGAATCTGGCATATTTAGAGCGTTAGAAAATTCCTTAGACATTAGATAAGCAAAATCCATTTTGTTTCATCAATACCAGTCTTTAGAATCTTAAATTTTCACTCTCATTATACTTATTAGACTTCAAGGAACAAGTTTAGTTCCTTATCTGTCTGTCCGCCTTACTGCAGTCATCGGGTATAATCGATCGAACCTATTTTAATGAAATTTTTAGGTACTGTGTGGGTTGCCACCATTTTGCGTCTACAACACACGCATGCAAACGTAAACATATTTTTCTCGGCGCAACAAGATTTCGAAAACTGCTCCTCTGGTTTACCCTTAAATACCCTCCACTACTTTCGAAAAAGGAAATATAGATACTGAGCCGAGTTTTTTTTTTGTATAATTAGATTGCATAGATAGTGTGCTTTATTTCATTATACTTTGTTTATTTAGCTCGTTCAATAAAAAATGTAAGTCGTACAACCAGTTAACGAGGATAAGAAGCTACTCCAGCCGATTCATTACATGAGCTCAAGTGCAAGCAGAATTCCATTAAAATTAATAAGTAGAATGATATAACATATAAATGTAACTAAGAATAATGATAAAAAAAATGTATTTCACTGCATTCACACAGGTGCTGATTTGACGTGGCAATTACTGTAGTAAAATAAGTTATTCCGTGAGAAAAAAATGCTACATTTCTAATTTCCTAATTCTTTTCAGCGTGTACAGGTTTAATTAATCTTAATCCAAGAAAAGCTGTAAAGAAATCCGGAGCTGCTCTAATTACGGTTAGGTCCGGAGGTGATAATTTTGCTACCAACTGCTTACTTTTCTAGAGCATTAAAACTGGGTTTTAGCTTTGCTTTTACAAAATAAAATGGGATTTTAATTTTAAATATAAATAAATGCAATGTTATGTTCGATTTTTTATGTAAAGTTTTTTTGTTTTTCGTAAACTGGTCCACAACCACTATTATTCATATCAATGATATGTTTGCTTGATCTTTAATGATCCTAAAATTTTGACATTAATATCCAACAAATTTGAATTTTATTACATAATAAATAATTAATTAAAATAATAAACAATTGTTTTGTTTTGGGCAACATATTCAGTTGTTAAGTGATGAAAATAACGCTTTATGCTTTCTCAAATCTGTACTATCAACTACTTAGATTTGAATCCGACAGTGGCAGATAATTATTTATTCTGTTACTGTAGCCGTGAGTCTACCCTGTGGGTTTATTTCTAGGATATCCTTGTTATTTTAGTGTCTATTAAAATGGGTTTGAGAACCCTTCGGTTTCGACCCAGTCTCTGTAAAGTGGTACCCTTATTTGGGACAAAATCGCGAGGTTGACCGTGATCTTGTAAAAAATAACATCTTTGTACAACTGTTGTTCAAGAAACAATGTAAACGCTTCCTTACAAATTACTGAAGCCCTAACCCTTCATAGATCGTAGTAGTAGAGATTTTTATTTATTTCATGCGAATAGAAAGACACCTTCGCAATGCAATTCGTCATATTTTAGGTATATCGTTGTTGGGACTTTTTGCAAATGCTGTTGCCAACGATACATCGCTTTTCGACACGAAAAGGGTTAATTATTGGCATTGACATATTAGTGATAATTTTTTTTTTTAAATAATAATACTTTTTATTTATTAATAGATATCTGCCAACACAGTTGTGGGCAATAGGTAATAGTGATGAATGATCTCATACATACTAAAATAAAATAAAATAAATAAATGAATAAAAAAAAAAAAAAAAACTCTCCTAAAATATATATAAAAAAAAAGAATAAACAAAATGAACATATCAAACTGTGATAAATAACATGGTTATTTTAGCTACACTACTGATAATTATATTTTTTATTTTGTCTTTCTTACGTTTGTTAAAATCTCATAATACTTTTTGAACTCCGATACCTTACATTCTCCCTGGTTTTCCCCAAGATGATATAGGTTCACATGAAGATGGTTATTGACTTGGCACGCGTTGGGCACGCACCACTATCGGTACGTGGTATTGGCATGGGAAGATTGCGTTCCACAGCACCCCATGATTTAGTAGCAGCCACTAGCAGTTTATCGGAGGGGCTTCCCTCCATTGTGTAGTTGATAATGTGTTCTTATTGGGGTTTTATAACCCCTCATTTGCACTCGCTATCGTTCAGATTATCAGATTACAATACACTACTAGGGGTTGTGTTTCGAACTTAATGTATTCAATACAATTGGGGGTTGTTTTATTATGTTTTCTTGACCTGCACTGTTCATTTAGTGAGAGTTGATAATAACTTAATGTTATATTAAATATGTTAAGTTGTAAGCATGTATAAATAAATGTTATAATAAACAAAAATAGCACGAGTATATATGTTCCTTACGTACTAAATAAATCATAAGGCCATTTTTACTAACATCGGCATATTTGTTACTTTTCTAATTATTTATATGTTAACAAATCATTTAAGTAATATTTTTCTTTTCCCTGTTTCTGTTAATACTATCACACACGGTTCTAACATGCTATAAAGCGGCCTGAAACAAAAAATGTGCGTGAAAAATAAATTATTAAAAAAAACTTTCCATGGACCAAAATCGATGTAGGTACGTATGTATGTCCATAATGTTTGTATTTTTTTTTTTTTTACTCAATGAGATATATGATATATCCACTCCTATGCTCTTCTTCTTATTCTTCTTCTTCTCGAGTTCTTTATTATTACTTGAGATGGAGGTAGCTCAGTAAGTAAGGCATGTGCTACTTATTCCCAGAACCCTGGTTTGAATCCGGTTTTGCAGGTAATTATTTATTCTGTTATTGTAGCCCTGAGTCAACCCCATGGGATCGGTTGCCCTCCGAAACCAACCCAGCCGATAAAAACTGGATATCCTTAATCAGGGAAAATCAGGTGGCTAAGCGTGAACTGGCAAAAGTCACCTCCTTGCACAGCCCTAGTACTGAACCTTTAACCCTCTATTGGGTTTAGCGGTACTGAGACGAATAACATTAAAATTTTTAATGACTATTAAAGTAAAACATTAATTTGTTTAAACTGAGTGAACATTATATAAAAATGGATGCATGTACTTTTTGTCTTCTAGACCCAACTTTATTCGAATTCGACTTAAAACACTCTCTAAGGAACGAAACCTAACGTAACCGCGTTGACTACCTCTATGTAGACGGCATTTCACGTGCAGTAAGCACATAATCGTTCTCTATGGAAGACTACTGCTGCATTAAGTTATTGAGGGTCTTCCAGAGTATCTGAAGCAATACGGATGATGCCGTTAATTATTAATGAGATGGAGGTGCTATCATGTCATTATGTCTAGTTGCCCAAAGAAATATGGTATGAGAGACAAGAACCCATACTGTTCCCACGGAGCTCGTTGGCGCACGTGCTATAAGTTCCCAAGCAAGTGTCATGTCACGTTCTCATCAATGTTGCTTTAAAGGGCATCAACACGGTCAGTCGGAATGATAAAACAACTATGGACGCTCAGATCTATCGTGTATGTGTAATGCTGTTGGATTTACGAGAAAATATTGAAGGAAGGGAATGTCACGTGCTCTAATGCCAAAATAATGGTCAAATAAGTTTTATCTTCATTAAGAATCGAAAAAGGCATTGCACAATATTCTTGCTGTTCGGTAATTCAGATAAAACCAGTTGGCATCATTCGGACTGATGATAATAATCATCGCATAATCATCTCCTATGGTCTTCACAGCACAGCGGAACCAACTACGTGGCCAACTTAAACAATCTGCAAATTTCATCAATATCGATATAATCGATTATGCGGAACAGAAATTCAAATGTAGAAAAACCAAAAGAAAGGAAACCAATTCGATCCTCAATGTCTGAAACATAAAATACTAGTGAAAATGTTCTATGCCTAGGAATTAAATTAAATTCATTTCTTACAATAACACAAAGCTTCTATACCTTCGGTAGTGACAAAGTGATATGGATAATATTATAATATAATATTTTTGGATACCTAATTAATTTTTTTGCGTGGTACATCTTTTCCCTATCAATGGGATAGAACAAAAAAATATCTGTTAAAAACAATTTTGAATTAATTAATTTTCAAAAAAATCCGAAGAATGGACCGTGGGAAGGATCAACCGTGTGACATCTCAGGCTGCCATTGCCATTGAAGAACAAGCTACTTGGCACTTTATAGGACTTAATGCCACGTGGCAGACGTCAATCACAGGGAGGTATGTGGGAACTAAGTGGCTTTGGTTCTCGCATCCAAGGAGACCATCGAAAAGTAGTGTGGTTCAATGGAGTGACCTGGTTTTGTTATGGCAACCCAAAAGAATATTTTATGCCTTAATTTATTGAGTAATTACTAATTAAATATTTTAAATTAAACTATGAGAGTCATAAACAGCCATTCTCTTGGACATTCCCAGAACTATTGGCCCGGCGGCTTTGGATGGTGGCACGAGCCATTGGAAGTGACATCCGTGAGAGCCTGAAGGGGCCGCTGGCTGGGAACCGCCTTAGCGCCCATCCTCCCACGGCTGTGATCTAATGTATCGATTAAATTTCAAAGTATATAAATAACATTGCTTTAATATGTATATAATCAAGAATAAAATAAACGATACACATCCATTTTTAAAAATCAAATTTGAAATTTATTTCAGATTTCCATATCTTGTAACTGTCTCAATTAATTTACGTTAAACTGGTCCATAAGCAACAGATAACAGTAATTTAAAATAAATCATTGATGAAATGCATTCATTCAGGAATATTATGAAATTTTTTTAGCAATTATATATACCTCTAGGTAAAATAACATCATTGTTAAAATTATTATGTTACACCTTCTCAAACCTAAAAACTTATGTTATCGCTACAACCCATGAAGTTCTGGGGTTCAAGATTCGGTTGGGAACTATTTTTTTCTTGAAGAACAGACATACAAGCAGGTGATCCTCTCAAGGATATTATATGATCCATCAGTATCTATCTTTACCTCGAGGTCCGCACACAATTGGTGGGATGCGAGAGCCTTGATATGGACCGTGGATTTGGTAAAACTTATTTTTTTGACGGCTGTTAATTAACGAAATATTTCATTAATTATATTTGCTTATATTTGTTGTGTTAGCTGACAGGTTTTAACAATCAAGACACACAATAAAAGTGACTCAAAATCTAAACTACTGAATTTTCAAGTATTTTTTGAGGGGATACTCCGGCCAGATGCTTTGCCTTAGTGGCGAGTAGACTTTTGTAGGTTAAAAGTCCATTCGACCGACATCTTTTTTCTTGGATATAGAGATAGCAAACATTATTTTAATAAAATTTGGCTCTTATTTATGATCTAATAATGTAGGATTGTTATTTAGTACTCTTTTGATTGAGGAATTCACATTCCGTATTGTATAAGCTTATTGATAAAAGTTAAAATGAATTATTATAGTTGTGATAACTTGCTAGAAATAATGTCATTCATTTGAAAAAATCTAGTAGCTACCAATTTCCCATTACTGAATGTATTTATGAGTATTCGCAATTAGAGAAGGTTGTAATTTAGCCAAACCGATGGTCGTTACAATCACAAAATGTTTTATCTTTCTAATTTAAAAAAACGAAAATTATCAGATTTACATACAAACAACATACCTCGCATATTAAAAAAAAGTGCTTAAGGTTATTTTTCTTATCTACACTAATACTATAATGTAATAAGAAAATTATAATAAAATAAAATAAAACAGATGTTATAAACCTTTTTTTTCCTGTTCTATATGTTGTACTTTGTTGCAGCTAACATCGCTAAATGAAGTTTAAAATAAATAATTTTTTTTGAAAATCTGAACTCATCTCGAATTTGCAATATTAACTCCTCTTCAATCCAACGCTCTCCTCCCCCCCTCTCCCCGGATGAGAGATTCACAGCCATACTGTTCCCACGTACCTTCCGATGGATGGCGTTTGCCACGATGCTATAGTTCCCAAGGAAGTGGCATGGCGCCCTAACATCCGTCGAAACATGAGTGACCCTTCCCACGCTTTAAAGAGATTATCGCTAGCACTTAAAATGTAATATATTTTTATTTTTCAACAAAATTGTTTGAATGTTTGTTCTCTTTATCTTCTAAAATTATAAATACAACTAATTAATTATTTTTAACCATAGGCTGATGTCTCAGGTTTGGTTAGCAGATTAATAATAATCTAGAATGTCTAAAACTACAACGAGATGTAGATATTGGATGTTCATCATTTTTTTTTTTATTTCATGATATATCAAAAGTTTTTTGATAATTCTATACAAGAAACTTTTATTTGCATATTTATGAAATAATTTCAACATTTCAGTGATTATCAGTGGTGGTAAAATTTTATTTTATAGATATATTGTTGTTTGAATTAAACCAAATTATTTTTTTTTTCAAGTGTCGACATTCGCAACATTTAAGTGAACAGTACAAATTCAAATGAGCTAGGAAAATTGAAAAATTCCATTCTTAACATAGCATTCCAAGTATATTGTAATATTTTCCATTTCAAATGAAATCTTTTCCATATCAAATGAATCATTTTCTACCTCAAATATATAAATAATAAATAAATAGCCTGTAAATTTCATAATTAAGTATATCATTCTAGATCTTTTACAATACTAATGAGTTAAAAATCATTTATATAAACTAATAAAAACCACATACTCCCAACAATATAACCAAACTGGGTTATCCACATTCGTTAGAGTAAAACAACGTCACAAAGAGTAAAAGGTTTACGATGAAGTGTAAACCTTTTACTCTTTGTGACGTTGTTTTACTCTAACGAATGTGGATAACCCAGTTTGGTTATATTGTTTATACGATGAAGTGTAAACCTAATGACTAATCATACATAAAGACCTTAACCGATTTAGCCCGAACCAGCTACCATTCCTTCCATTATAAACTCCCAAAAACACTAGCTTCTAACCTTCCATTCCTGACAATCCTCTGAGACGCCTGAAAAGAAGATGACCACGAGACCAGCTGATGTAAACCGTTTTATCATCACTCATTAGGGTGCTACCAATGGGTAGTTTCTCTACACGTCTGTATCACTCCATTGTAAACTAAAATCAAATTTACTGGAGTATGTATAGGAACGTACAGTACACTATAAATAAATAAACAAGTATAAAGTTTTGTGATACATATATAAAAAGAAATTTAAGATCCAATCATGAGGGTACAGACAAAAAGAAATCTATACAATATTGCTTAGTTTCAGCATGTATCGAAATTAACTATTTAATACATAAAAATGATATTAATTCGAGGTTTTGGACTTGAGATTCAATGCTCATTTATTTTTTTTTTTTTTAAATTTTCATTATTATTTTTAAGATTTATTTATTGATAGATATTACAATCTGCCACACAGTTGTGTGCAATATGTAAAAGTGATGAATGATCTCATACATACTAAAATAAATTTTTAAAAAAAATAATAATAATAAAAAAAAACTCTCTTAAAATATATACAAACAAAAGAATAGACAAGATGAACATAATCAAACTATCTGTATGAAAAATAAATAAATAAAATAACATAATGATAAAATGATATATATACAATATTTACACAATCGACCTGATGATCCCTGAGCCCCACGTGTGAGGGGTAGAGCAAAGCTCAAAAGATCCCAGCGCATCCCTCTCGCCGCATCACTGGTAATTGATTTTCATTATTAGTGAAAATAAAATTATTTATGCATTTCTTAAAAAGAATGTGAAATATATCAAGGAATTTCTAAAGAAACTAAGGGGAAAAACTTCCTTCTGAATCTAAGATAAAATTATCATTTTTTTGAATTATTATTTTGCCATAAAAAGTATGCATTCATTTAATAATTATACCTGGTTGATTTCAAAACCATAATTTATAGTTTCAATGTTAGTATTATCAAATGAAATTGTACCCTTTGCAGGACATCCTCTTCCCTCCATATTGTGGTTGAAAAGCAAGGTGTAAATTTTACTTTTGAGAGCAGGTGTGCTACACGTGGGTACTCAACAGGTTTTCGCCACGTGTCTCTAATAGATCTGGTTACAAGCTGGTTTATGTGACAGCTGTATAATATAGGGAGTCGCTCGCTCTGTGGGGAAGGGTGTACTGCAGTAGTCAACCTTTTTCATAGGGGCCACAAACACGAGTTCGTCATGGTTTCGCGGGTCGGAAAAAAAAAATAT